>NC_092503.1:98056165-98359195 GCF_047511675.1 Marmota flaviventris | reverse complement strand
GGAGTTGTGCTTGCAGAAGTAAGCTGATGTTTCAAGTTGTGCATCTGAAACAAAGCCCTTAACCATGTTTATAAGCCTTCTTCTCAAAAATCCTTAAGCCTCCAGGCCACTCTGGCCTCCTTGGGTATATGTGAACTAAAACTGATTTTTACCATTCTCCACAACCAGTGTTTTCCCTTCCTTGGCACTCAAGAAATCCATTCTTCAGGTTACAAAGAATTCATCAAGTCTATAAAAATTAGCATAAGAATGTTGATATCCAGTGGCCCCCAAAAGTTTCAAAGAGACTTTGGAACTTCAATAGTCCAAAGGAATCTCTAATTGATAGAATTATTAGGGTGAAACAAAAGCCTCAGCAGGAAGATGACTATAGCAAAAGAGATATTTCTGAGCAAAGATGTCATTAAGAAATTATTCCAACCTGGAAAAGAAGGGAAAATGCTTTCTTTCCACTTCTGAACGAATTTTAACGTTTAAGTTAGAACAAATGTGAGGAGGTTGCTTTCACAAATGTTTCTATCACTGTGGAATAGGGAAAGAAGTATCATTTACATGTACAGGCATCTGAAAGGAAGTCACTTGCATACTGGGGATGCCTCAGCTTTTGTGAAGTACAGAGACAGTTCATATAGGATAACTGGGGGGACTGGGGGAATCTTATTTTTTCAATGATCCCATAATTCATTCAATAAAAAATCGTAACTATGAAGCACTGTGCCTAACACTAGAATTCCAAGGAGAATTTCCTTCTTATTAACCTTCACTGTAAACAAAAGAAGTGCTTGTGTGTAAGAATTATCCTGATAAATTGATTATCCCATTAATTTACTCATTCTCTTTATTTGAAATTAATGGGCCAAATGTCCAAAGACAGGTGTATTTTTTGACGCTTGATGAAAAGTTATAATGCCATGATAAGTGTGGAGTGCCAAAATCACTTGAACCTGTTTTTGCAACAGGATTGGGATATTTTTCAGAAATTGACAGAGCTTTAAGTAGACAAATTTCTTTATCTAAAATAGGTGTTTATCCTCCTATTTACCCAGGAATTCTTCCTCTGTTTCAGTCTCATGATGAACTCTGCTCCCAGAACCCTATTTCTGGCTAATAGAAAGGCTAGATCTGCTTCTCACAGGTGACTTTGTTTGATGGACACGGGCAAAATTTTCCAGAAACCATCTAACAAAAATAGCCAATAAGCTTCAGTGAACTCTAAAATACAATCATCTTACCTGCTTTAGTTTGGGCTCTGTTGAACTAATAAAAACCAGATTGATATTGAAAGCTAAAAAATCTCTAAAAGATGTGCAACTCAAATGTTGCTAGGGGTTTCTGTTTTTCACATATAGGTCCCTGACCTGGGTAAGGAACAACCTCCAGGGAAAAAAAGCCCTAAAAGGATGGAAGAGAGAGAGAGAGAGAGAGAGAGAGAGAGAGAGAGAGAGAGAGAGAGAGAGAAAGAGAATGAGTGTTCGTTCCTGTAATCCTGCCAGATTTCCTGAACAAAATGGAAAGCAGATCAAGAAGGCACGCCAATTTCAAGAGTGGTGGAAACTGCAATTTCACTTAAAGTAGTAGGTGGCAATGGGGATAGATCATGACTAAGAAAAGAGAATGAAAATGAAAAACACGTGAAACTGGGAGAAACTGGAAATTAAAGGCTTGACCAGATAAAACAATGGTGTGCTAAAAAATTTGCTGTGAAAATATAAAATTAAGTTACACTAAGAGGTACCTATTAGTTCAGAAATTAATTATTCAAAAACATCAGAGTCTTCAAGTGCCTCTCTAATGGCAGGCAGCCCCCTACAGTCCATGGAGATGGCCTGAGCCTCCCTGGGAGGCAGGAAAGGACCATTGAAAGGCTAGACACAATGGGTTTATGATTTCCCCATTATATCTCTGGAGAATCAAACTATTTTTATGTATAATATTCCAAGGTGAATAGTTATATAAATATTTTTAATAAAGAATCTTTTGGTACAACATACTCATCTGTTTTACAAAGTGTCTTCTTCTAAGAAGTGTAGGTGTTTCTCTCTTACATCACAGCACCCTAAATAATATGTAGTAACTTTAACTAATGAACACTTGGGTTAACTTTCCTAAATGCAATCTAAAAATAAATGACAATAATAAACGATTTACATGGTATGTACTGCAGTCAAATTCCAAGTCAAATAGATGTTTATTTGGAATGAGTTATTGAACATACATTTATTAAACTACATTTATTTCTTAAGTTCAACAGATAGGCATGGAAATGATGGAAAAACATGCAAAAAAAAAGATGGGAAGAAATTAATGATTTTAGATCACATGCTGGGTAGTGAAATGGATCGCATTTTTATATGAATGTATGAATATGTCACAATGAAATCTACCATTCTTTTAATTAATATGAACCAATAATTTTTTTAGAAATAAATTACATCAGTAGTTTGAAAACTAGCCATTGTATTAAAACAATCTTAAAATTCAGTCCAAATGAAACTTGCAATTCGTATTAAACAAAAATTAGTATGGTCACTTCAAATAAGAAGGTGTCAAAACACACAAACATTCTTTTTGTCTACAGAATTAGACCTTCTTTGAAGTTAGATATCATTTTTATGTTATGTAAGGAGTATTTTTAAATAATATTTAATGCACAAAATTTATCTAGAGTGGACAAACAATTTCTTAGGATCTTAGCATATATCTAAGTGATACTATAATAAGCATCAACTTAGTAGCATTCAAATTTAATAGCATAAGAATATATCAGAACATACTGTTATGTAAAAAGTAACTAGCTACAACCCTGCACAAGATAGCTCCAAGGATATGAATATGTATATATACATATGTATGTAAATAATTAAATACAATTGGACCAAAAAATATTCTCCAAAAGTAATTATTATGTTTAAATGAAATAAATACATATGCCTCCATTTATAGAATTAGACATTAAACAATATTAAAGTCAAGTCAAACATTTTTACTTCATGTTTTTCATCTGAAAATCATTTTGGCAAATTAGATATTTAAAAATTTAAAGTATAACTTAACAGCTGTTTTTTATTCATTTATTTTTTAACCAGGTTGGAAGGAAATATCATTCTTGGGCTCTAATAGCAGTATTTGGGGAAAAAAAAACAATAATGGGACCTCAATTTAATGTGTATCAGTGGGATCAGTTTTAGTTTAAAAGCACAGTTCCAAATAGAATACACTTTTTAGAAACCACACTAATACTCAGGTTTTTAACGGTTGTAAGGCAGTAGGAGGGAACTTCACAATGGGGTCAATGGCAATTAAGAATTTCTGCCTTTGAGTAATACTGACTTTTAACAAAAAACAGTATGGTTTGTATTACTCACTTTGGGACCTTGTAGTCCTGGATTTCCTGGAGGACAGATACAGGGAGCTGGAGTCGAACCTACGTCACTGGGACCATTAAGGCACTGCAAAGACAAAAATGGAACTAATCAACAAATGTGGAAAGAAAGATAGACAGCTAAATATTGATATAGATAGAACTAGCTTTATCTATATATACACACATATGTATGTGTATGTATCCATATGTAAAATGGTAAAGATATAGTTACTTTCCAATTTTATTTAGCTCAATCTGCTAAGAAATTCCAAATCACACAAAAAAATATCAATAAGAAGTACATTCAAATTATATAAAATGGGTTCTATTTGTCTAATATACTTACAGCTGAAGAGAGGAAGCTAACTGGTCCCACAACGCAAACATTACCTTAAGGAGAATAAAAATATCCAAGCCTACCTCTCCATTCTGAAAGAAAAACAACACATGTGTTTTAAAATAGGTTTTTAATTATATTTCTAAATTATCTTTGTCATTTACAAGTAGTTTGTTGTCCCAATACAAAGTGTCAAATCTAGAAATAAAACATTTGCTTACACCTATCCTAAAATGTACTTATCTACACAGATTTCTGCTACATCTATAAAAGATAAAAGAAAATATAGGCGAAGAGTGGAAGGCAAAAATCAAAGCACTGAAGCTTCTTGATATAATGACCATGCAAGAACAAAAATACCTTAAGGTGATATTCAGAAGCTGTACTGAACTATTTGGAAATTATTTAAAACACAGAAAAAAGAAGCCAAAGATAACTGCTTCCATTAAAATTTTATTCATTTTACTGTAGAAGAGCTTCTCAACTTATTGCTGAGTATCACACAATTTTAAATAGGTTAATATAATCTTTCCAAACAGTAACAAATTAGATCAGTACATACAATAAACTCTCAAATGCCATGACTTCAAATATTTTAGGAGAGATTTATATTCCAATTTATAAGTATCTAAAAATAAAACCATAGTATTTAAATGATTAACAATCTAGAAAACCTAAGAATGAGTCATTTCTCAAAAGTTCCATATTTGATTTTATTACAGATTCTTTAAATGTGCTGCTCGATGTTCTCAACTCTTCTTTACATGTGGTCTCATTACATGGTTTGTTAGAGAAATAAATGATGATAGCACAACTATGCAAATTAAAAGAATCATGGACAGTCCAAACCTCACTGAGAATCCACATTGTCAAAAAGTTGTCCAGCATTGTATGTTTTTCCATTAAAATAATTCACAATTTTTTGCTTAGGGCAAAAAGGGATGGATTACACACACACACACACACACACACACACACACACACACACACACATAGTCATACACTATAAAATTTTAGCTTATAATCATTTTCCTTTCTATCCCATTAATAAAAATGACTAAATAAATAGGAAATTCCCTTAAATTCTAGAACCATAAGAAAACCTTACTGAGGTAGCAACAACAAAAATAAAATCATTCATTTTAAGTTCAGAAAATGTGCTAGTGAACAGTGAACAGGAAATTTATTTCCTACTCATCAGAAATATATAGTTTGGAATGTTTTGTCTTATGTTTAATTAAGTAGAAAAATGTTCTTTACATACTGATATTTATACGAAGCAATCTAAGTCTTTGGAGCAGGTGTATTCCTGCTTCATCTGAGCACTGGAATAATCACAGCAAAAAGTGATGTGGGGAGAAATCACTTACTGGTGCTTTCATTCATACTTGCACAGTGACATAATTTATTTCAGTTATGAACTTCAAACTATGTATCGCTCTATTTAACTTTGATAATAAAGATTAACTCTACATATTAAATAAGTCTTGGGCATTATCTACTTTTCATTTATTGTTTTGAAAGTACTAAAGCAACACTTGGGAGAAAAAAAATAACCCATCTCACTTACAAATCCAGGAATCTCACATGCTGTCTCGCGGTTGTTCTGCTCTGGGTCACAGTAGATTCGCAACTTTTGGACATCAAACTAGGAATATAAATACAGTATAGTTAAAGTTGAGGCATGAGCTAACTGTTTTATAAAAGCAACTCAAATATGTAGAAACTGCTGCTATGGTTGGTCATTTGATAAGGTTTAGATCCCAGCATTTAGCTAAAACAATAAAAACACAGAGGTTGAATACCCAACATATATTATAAAGATGTGATGCACCCTAAGCACCAAGAACAAATCTGATTTTCTTCAGGAACCCAGTGAAGCTTTTTTAATATCCCTGTATTGAGAGCTAGTCTAGAAAGCATTTCCTAAGGTACATAAAACCTTTCCCAGGTTTTTTTGTATTTACCCTAAATCTCTACAACATTCCAGATCATATGGGGGTAACCTCCAGAGGCCATTCTGGGTTTAGAGACTTAGTTACTGGGATGGAATGCACCAGTTACTGTGTAAATATTTACTACAATTTGACTTAAAGCATTAATACATAGTGACCGTGTGAGTAACCACACATTTGAAAATGACAGAGTCTTCCTGTAACAGAAACAAAGCGGGAGGGAAATACTCTTACCAATTAAAGATTTTCCCAGAAATGTTTTTTAACTACAAACTATTAACCCAAACACAGACTCTAAATAGCTGTCATAAAAGTAAAAATAAAACTTTTAAAAGTATGAACTGCACAAAACACAATCACTTTATTTTTAAGCAATAGTTTTGTTTGTGAAGGACTCTGACATGCATTAATCTAATTTTATCTTCACAGCTGCAAAGAAATTTTTATAGTTCTCACTTACAGCTCTAAACATATCCCCCATTCCATATCCATTATTTGAACTGATTCTCCTGGGAAATATGAAATTAATGTTTCCTAGAATTCTACCCTCTGCCCAGGGGATTATTTTTCTAAGATTTTTTTTATAAAATAGATAAAGTCAAATTTTGCATTCGAATACACACATAAGATTACAAAATTTCACCCATGAACTGACCATATTTCAATTAAAATTTAAAGAGAATTCACGATTAAGCCTAATAAGGTTGATTTAGTAAATACTACGAGAGAGAGGACAGCAGAAATTTGATTTTATCCAATGTAAAAAATAAATCATTATTCTACTACCTGAACAGTTTCTTCTTTCCCAGAGTATTTTCCAATTTGGGTTTGCCCACTGATGAAGATCCCTAAAGCTGGATGTAAGGGCTTATTGTCAATTTGTTGATCATCAATAAACAGAGTTACATCTTGCTCTGTTACTAAGAGACGAATTTGATGCCAGCCTTCATCAAATAATGTCTATGAGAAGAAAATATGAAAGATTCACAAATAAAACCCTTAACTATCTTTCACTGTCTTCCTACTTAGAACCATTGTTAAGAAAATCTGAATCATGCTGATTTTCTGTGTTATATACTAATTCACCCTGCTCTAAGCTGGACCCCATATGCTATCCACCAACTCTTCTGTTAATCCCTACCTGAGTTCCTCTTACATATACCAATGTAGTTTTGCCAAACAATTTACTAAAACAACTCCCTCCTAGTCACTAATGAGATCTTGATCTCTGAATCCAAATGGCTCCTCTCATTCCTCATCCCACAGTCCAATTCTCTCGATATTCTCACACAATTTCCATAACTGAAAGAATCTTGGCCATCTTCATTTCATTCTCTTCTGTTGTTCATTCTTTATCACTTTGAGGGTTCTTCTTCCTCAACCTGCCCTATAAAGAGAGCATCCCTCACAGATCTGTCCTTGACATCTTTCATTCTGCCCTCTGACTACCTCATCCATACCTACAAGCCAAACATTATTTCTATGTAGTAACTCCAATATCTACATCAATAGCGTGGACCTCTCTCCTACACATAGGTCCCAAAATTCTAATACTCAGTAGAATAATCTTGCAAGGGTATCTCACAACCAGTTTAATGGAGTGTGTTACAAAATGAACTGTCCCCCAAACTTCCTTCCACTCCCAAATATTTCCCTTGCATGATAATACTCCCCTTTTCTAAAACATAAGTTTCTTTCTCTGAATTGTAAAAACTCACCAGATACAATTATATCAACTATTTCTCTTAAAAGTTACTCAAATTCACCTCTCTATTTTCATTCTTACTGCCATAATTCAGGCTTGTGGTTATCTTGCTTTGTTTTCTAACATATTTCTGACTTTTCCCTCTCCAAGCCACCCTGCATATCTCCACTATAATTAATTTCTCTCAGTAAAGTTTTGTTAGAGGAGAAGCTCCATATTATCCATTTCTTTATTCCAAGTATCTGACATAATTGCAGGATAAAGCTGAAACCACTGTTTGGGGAACAAATAAGAAGGATTGCTTTGATCATGATACACCTATGATCAAGATCTTTGCATGAAACCCTGTTGTTCACTGAATAAAATCCAAACCAAATTGTATGGCTTTCCAGGATCCTCACAAATTGGGCTCATACCTTGCTAGCCTTTTCATTCATGCATTTTATACTCAAAACATGCCATTCTCTAAATAAAAACTGCATTTGGCTAGTCAATGCCAAACCATTGTCTCAATGTTCTCTTACATCTCTCCCCATCGAAAATCCTATATATTTTCCAAGATCCAATCCCCAAACCATGTCATTTACCATGATTTTCCCATATTTTGTGCTTTATACTTCAATTTAATACAAGTTATTTGAATATTCCATTATAAAAAACCTCCTTAAATTCCTCCACAGGAATTTGTGTTGGATAGACAGATTATTAGGTGTTTGGTTTTTTTTATAAAGAATCTATCACCTTGGTTTTAATAAGGATAGCAGACCACAATTTTAAATTTAATATAGTAATTGAATGAAAAAAATTGTCCAAATGTAAAATATTCATATGTAACCAAGTACATTTCCTAAATTGCATAATATACCTTTAGGCTATCATAATTATAATAATGAGCAAAACTTAATTGTTTTTATCATTGCATCTGTATTATGAACACATGACTTAGAAAATAAACATTTTTCATTTATTAAATATATATTCCTTTGGGTGAAATAAAATGTACTCCTGATTTAAATAAATTCTATACTCATCAACTCATAGGACATGTCAATATAAAACAGTCCAACATGGACTTTGAAATTGACCATATTTAAATTCAATTCTTGATTAGTTGTTTTAGTCATCATTTTCATCACTGTGACCAAAGACCTGACAAGAACAATGTAAAGGAGGGAAAGTTTATTTTGGGGCTCATGATTTCATAGGTTTCAGTCCACAGATGGCTGACCCCATATCTCTGGTCCCAAGGTGAGGCAGAACATCATGGCAGAAGGGTACAGCCAAGGGAAACAGCTCAGAACAAGGCAATCAGGAAGCAGAGAGAGAGCTTCACGTACCATGAAGAAAAAATAAACCTTAAAGGCATGCCCCCAGTGACCTACTTCTTCCAGTACACCTTAACTGCCTACAGTTTCTACTCAGCTAATCAATGTCAGTGGACTAATCCACTGATTGGGTTAAAACTCTCATAATCTGATCATTTTCATCTCTGAACCTTATTGCACTGTCTCACAGGAGTGCATATCTAAACCACAAAGTAGCTGTTTTTCTTTGAGGGCACACTTAACCTTGAACATTGCTTTTTGTTGTTGTTGTTGTTGTTTTTGGTTTTTGTTTTGTGTTTGTGTTTGTTTTTGTCTACAAAATGGCAGTGATAGCTTCTTCACTGGATGGTTATTATCTTTAAATGTTCTTGACACCCAGTAATAGGAATATGAAATATGCTAATTTTCCCCCACTCTTTGTCCTCATACTGATTTAGAAACAAATTTCCTTCCTCTTTGGTGGTGTTTCATAAATAACAAAATTTTAAAATATGAAGTCAACATCTTTTACCCATGTTAAAACTACAATCCTTACCCAACACACACAATCCTAATGATGTTTCCTCATGATTATGAACACCATAATCACACCTGGGCTCTTTACCTTAACTTGAGGGTCAGTGAAGGTGGCCACTTGTGAGCCATTAATTACACTGGTTGTTGTAAATGATAATGTTTTGTCCACACCATTTAAGGTAACTGCTATTTGTGGTTTTCCATCAATGGTTAATATTCTCCATAAATCCCACACTTTCTTGACTTTAAATCTCTGAGTAGAAACAAATACATAGGATGGAGGAAGACCTTCTGGGAAAACATTGCTAGAAAGAAAAGAACATGCATCAGTTTAAAGAATTCTCAGCACCTCTGCAAATATATATATACACACACACAGTGTGTATGTATATGTGTGTGTGTGTGTGTATAGCGTGTGTGTATACAATTTTTAAGTTGTATTAACATATAATGTTTACCTTGTAAATTCTGATAGATCAACTTTTGATGTTATTTCATATCCTTTTATCTTTGTTGGTGAGAGCTGAATTCTTTTCTTAACCTTTTTCTTTACACCTAAACCTAAAAGAATATCAAAACCCTTCTCATCGCGAGCTGCCACAGGAATTCGTGTTGGACAGACAGATTCTATAAAAGCAAAAGCAGTAAAAACTGGTTACTCATGAACTTTTCCCACAAGAAAAGAAATATCAAGGGAAAAACACTACAGAATATAAGAATTACAAAATCTACCTGAGTATACAAACATGAGAAAATATGAAATTGTTTAGACATTCAAGAATGATATTTCAGTTGTCTTTTTTCCCCCAGAAGGTGGATAAAATTAAGACGAAAATGCAACAGGGACATTTAATGGAGTGTTTCATGGACAACACTATGCTTAAGTTTGCAATATGGAGCAAAAGGTGATTACCTTGAGATAATCACCTTCTTCTGTAGCATTAAAGATGGGAAAGGCATTATAATACAATAAAAACTAGTGAAGTGGATTTTACGAGCCTATATGGGATAATGATAACCTGTAACATAGGACATCTTAGATAAACCAAGTTAGTTTAAAGCAAGAAACAAGGTAGGGGTGGGGAACACAAGTCTAAATTCACAAATGAATTCTGAATAGACTAAAGTTATAATTTCATCTTACTCTAACTAGTTCAGAGACCATTAAGAATCAGAATGCTTAGGTGATGAGCAGATTTCCTTATTTATTTTACACTCTGGCTTTTCTGTTAAATCTCAGAGCTTAGTGATATCTAAGTACTCTGGTCTTGCTGGAGTCATAAGAAATGTGTTTTATTTAAAATCCTGCCATGCACAGAAACCAAAGACTGTATATCTGGAGTCCAGACAGAACAATCAAAAATAATACTAGCAAGAGCAAAATAAATTATCCCAAAAGCAATCCACTTACTAAATATTAGATAAATATCAAAGAAGGCAGACCAAGATTCATACAATTTATTTTCTCATTCCAGATTGAATGACCTCATCCTCTTTTACTAGCAAATAACCCTAGTGCCTTGAAATCTATGATGCCTTGGACTGAACTGTCCCTCATCTGAGGAAGTGTCTTCCAAATGCACAAGCAGCAACAATACAATATAGTAAGCATAGATTTTTATAACATTCCATTCAGTGTTAAGTCAGTGGATACAATAGGCTCCAAATAGCCTGTAGTACAACTTGTGCACAAACCAGAAAATAAAAATCTTTTGTACATCACCTCACTAACAATAGATTATGTTATTTTATTGACAAAAAGATAAAATGTAAGAAATGGAAATTCATCCTTGGCTTAGAAAATAGTTAAGTAGAATATAATTTTAAAAGCTAACACAATAGTAAAATAACTTGTTTGAGTTTGTCAATTTGGATATCAACCTTTTTCATTTTAAAATGATTTTACAATGACAGCTTTTGAGGTTACCCTTTCTTCTGTTTGACTGTTATGGGGAAAAGATAATGTGCTTTGTCTTTTCTTTACACATATCCAGACAGCAGTATTATCAAATTCCCTTACCTCATTCTTTACTCCTTTTCTCTTTCATTTTTAATTTGAATTGGCAGAACTTTTGTTGGACATTCAGTATATATAATTTGAACACAAAAACTATTGTTTAGGCTTTAAAGAAATAGGGGTTGTGGGTTTTTTGTTTTAACTAGACATCCAAGCACCTCTATTCACATGTCCCTGTGCTTCTGCTGACGTGGTCACTTCACCCAAGCTCCCACTGCAACAAAGTGATGTTGGCAAAATAAGGAATCAAACTCAGACCTGGGCTGACTCCAGAGATGGCTGGGATACTGTGCAGCCACAGGCCTCAGATTCATGGGGGGAGGGGGGGGAAACAAACCAGGATATCTGACTTGCTTTACTCAGCACAATGTCTAAAACCATCCATGATGCAATACTTCTCAGTAGTTTATTCTTTTTTTGTTGCTATGTAGTATGAAATGTCCTAAGATGCATGCATCCACTTTCCTGTGGGAAGTCTTTGAGTTGTTTTCAGTGTTTGACTATTACAAATCTAAAACTGATCACACATTCCGGAACACATCTTTTGGTGAACATATGAGCTTAATTTTCCACAGAAAAGTACTTAGGAGTCAAGTTGCTGCTTCATAGGGTATGTGTGTGCTTCGCCCTAGTAAACAGTGCCAAATACTTTCCTAAAGTGGTTGTACAACTATTCTATCTCACAAGTAATTCCACTCACACTTAAGAGAGATAAAAGTATGTGCAGTTAGGTTATAGTTATTACACATAATATTTCAGAGAAAGAAAAGAGTTTAGACTATGCTATTCATATGTCCTTCTATGTTCATAATAAAAAGTTTTCTTTTAGCATTAATTAACTAGGTATTACTATAGATGCATCTTGATCCAATTATAAACACTAACAGCAAGGTTTGTATGTTCTAATTTGTATATTTTCATTTCACTTTTCCTATGAATATCCAAACATCAATTTTCATGCATAATAAAAAATGTTATTTCCTTATTTAAAACTATTGCTCCATCATATTTCATATCAGGGAAAATTTATGTTTTGGGATTTACACATCCCTGAAAATTTAAGTTACTCTAAATTCAGATTAGAATTTGACTCTTTTAATATAGAAATAGAATACAAAGTTTTCTATAGATTCTCTAAATAATTAATGAGTTTTTATGAAATACTTTATCCAATTCTAGCCTATCTACCAAGTTTCACCCTTGCTCTCAGCTCAGTGGGTGGAAATTGATGAATACTAGTGCTGGAGGGGCAGAAAAGAAAGGAATCGGGCTCAAGTGGGATTAGAAAAATTCATCATGAAATCATGGGAGCTAAAATACTTGCCACCTCCACAAAAATTCCAATCATCCTGGCCATAGTCCCTGCTAAGTATACCCATACCCCTTAGGACTTTTATTGAACTACAAATTGAACTAAGTAGGGTAGGGTAATATACCAATGCACATTTAGTAAGTATTATAAAGCTTGAATTAAATGATAAAATTATTGAGCAATCTCCAATAAAATAACAATAAGAAGCACAAGTAATTTTTGATTAAAGGAAAAGAAATTAAAAGTACAAGTAAATCACCTCAAGGTAAAAAAACATGGAAGAGATGAAAAACCCCAAAGTTTACTGGGGATGAAGGAGAACAAAGGTTCACTCAAGCAGGCAGTGTTTATCTCTATCCTTCCTGTGCTCCCTCTCCAACTCCTCCTCTTTCTCTCTCAATCCTTCTCATTTGCAATGAGAGAATGGCAGTTTTATCCTTGTGAAAAGTGGACATTTTACCATAAAACACTGGGCTTAAAAACTGAAAAGCTCTAACCAATTAGCAACATACTATAAACAAGCAATAAAGGGAGTAATTTGCATAGAGTTCTGATAACAAATAACAGAGACATGCCCATCTAGTCCAGTCTTCTTGCTTCACAGAATGAAAAAAAAAAAAAATGAGGCTTACTCAAAGTTAAAAGTTGTATGGCTAATTGGAGTAAGAACTACACCTGTCTTCTGTTTTCTGGCCCTAATACACAAGGGAATATCATATACCTCTTTGAAAAAAATACATAAATTTCCTGTATCATCCAAACGTGGGGCAGCAGAAAGCAAAACAGTGAGCACACAGAAGCAGTTTCCTATAGCCTGCATTTTCACCACTTATATCTGCACATGGCCGAGTTCAACACATGCAATCAACATATGGGCCCTGAAACTCAATAATTCCAACCACTGATAGTCAGAAACCCTTGAAGATACAGAAGGAAGGGAACTTTCAGGGAATAAGGGAATAAGAGAAAATTACAGTTTTTTTCTCCTTCCTCAGTCTGTTCTATCAAACCCATGCCTGGTTATCTTGAAGAAGAAACAGAAAAGTTACATAAGCAAGATGGTATAGTATCAAGTTCCACCTCATATTACTCAAAATAAGCACCAATTTAACAATGATTTACAGATCAAAATACCTTTATAGGACTTGCAGAATCCAGTTAGGATGTTGCAGAAACCTGGGTGAGCACAAAGCCAGGAACAGCCAGCTGAGATGAGATAGGTAAGGAGAAATTTCACTTTGTTCATGTCAGACCATCCTCTAAGTGGATATGAAATAGATCCAGGAATGCACATCTTCTTCCTTGAAGAAGAGTGAAGTGTGCCTCTGATGCTTTTACTTTTCAGAGGACTCCCTGAGGAACTGGTTTTTGATCTTGTCTTATTTGGAGTGCTGACAGACCTAGAATAGTTTAGGTGCCTGAGGGACACTAAGAACAAAGAAAATAGGGTGCATCTTGCTGTGGATAGCACAATTCAGTGTAATTAGAAAAAGGTTCACAGTATGAGGCATCACTCAAAAAAGAAAGGAAAAGGGGTAGAGCATGCAGCTGGTGTTCTGACTTTTTTGAAGGGCTACCTGAAGGACTAATATCTATCTTGCCTAAGGGCACTGATGGGAGCAAACAAAATTTGGATGATTAGTGAAGGCTGAGAACAAGGATGAATTGAATAGCTGTGACTACAGAACCAGAGAACAAGCAGGGCCATAGATGTACACTAAAGGGAAGGAGTTTTTGAAAACAGTAGATCTCTCTAATTGAGAAGTTGTGTGTACAAGCCTGGTGCAATGGGATATGCCCATAACACCAGCTACTAAGAGGATGAGATGGGAGTATCATTTGAGTTCAGGAATTTGAGACTAGCCTGGGCAACGTGATGAGATCCAGTCTCAAAAAAACATACAGAAACAGAGAGACAGAAAGTTAGAAAGGGAAAACAGAAATAGACTTACAGAAGTTGCATTCCATTTAAAAAAGAAAAGGTTTCGAGGTCCTTCAGAATGTCTAGCTAGCTGTTTCATAAGGATCCTCTCCTGTACAAAGCCAATCTATAAAGACTGGTTATGTTTCTAGCAAATGTTTGGATCCTAAAACAAAGCTAAAATACACACACACACACACAGAGAGAGAGAGAGAGAGAGAGAGAGAGAGAGAGAGAGAGAGAGAAACATGGCACAAAGGAAAAGGGTAAATCTCCATATACTAATCCTAAAAACATGAAAGTATGTAAATAACTTGAAAAGAACTCAAAATGACCATCATAAGGATGTTATATGATTTGAAAAAAACAACACATAAACAAAATGAGAATATGAACTAAGAGAATGGAAATACAAAAAGGAACCAAGCAGATATGTGGAAGCTGAATAATATAACTGAACTGAAAAATTCACTACAGGGGTTCAATAGCCAACTTGTTGAAGAAGTAAGAAAAAGAAGCCATAAACTAAAGGGAAGGATATTTGAAATTATCCAGCCAAAGATATATAAATAAGAAAGGATAAGAAAAGGTAAAAAATCAATTTAAATTAAGGGACTTATGGAATTCCACTAAGCAAATCAATACAGCATTATAGGAATCTCAGATGGAAAAGAAAATGACAAAGAAACAGCAAGTTTTGTTGATTCAATAACCGCTGAAAATTTTCTAAATCTGGGTAAGAAAACAGATATCCAGAAGAACTCCAGCTAAGGCAACCCAGAAAGGTCCACAATAAGACACCCTAAGATCAAATTATCATTAGTCAAAGACAGAGAATTTATAAAGCAGCAGGACAATAGTGATTTGTCATATAAAGGAAAACTTCCATAAGACTATCTCCAAATTCCTAAGAAGAAATCTTGAAGGACAGATGAGTATGGGGTGATATATTCCAAGTATAGATAGACAAAAACCCACCAACAAAAAATACTATAGCCAGCAAAATTGTTCTTCAAAATTGAAAGAGGAAAAAACAAATTTTCCCAGGTAAACAAAAGTTGAGAGAGTACATCACCATTACACCTGCCTTACAAGAAAAATAAAGGCAGTTCTTCACATTGAACACCTCAAAAGCATAAGAAAACAAAACTTGCTACCAAAGGTAAATGTATAAATACAGAATAATGCAAAAGTTAAAATGTGGTACATAAGTCACTTTCAGTTATAGTCTATAAATAAATAAAGGATATAGTATAAAAATAATAGCTATTATAAATTACTTTAAATGTAAAGGGATGAACACCTCAGTCAAAATAGAGAGATTCAATAGACTAAAAAAAAAAAGAAAGAAAGAAATTAATTCAACAATATCCTGTCTTCAAGAAATTCATTTTAGATTCAAGGATAACATGTAGTAAGTGAGGAAATGGAAAAACTATCCCACGTGAATAGTAAACAAAGAGAACAGAGGAGCCACATTTATGAGAAAGAAATATATATATTTAGTTTAAAAAAAGATATAATAATGTTATTAATTCATCAGAATGAAACAATCATTATAAATATATAATACCCAACATCACATCACCTGAATTTATGAAGCAAATATTGACTAAATTGAAGGGAGAGATAGACAGCAACATAATATTACTGTGAGATTTCAACATTCCACTTTCAATGATTAGAACATCCTAGCAAAAACTCAATAAGGAAACAAAGCACTGAGACAATAGTATAGACAAATGGAAATAACAGATATTTACAGAACCATCTACTCAACAGCAGCAGAACACATACTGTTCTCAAATACATATGAAACATTCTCCATTGGGTCACATGGTAGGTCTCAAAACAAGTCTTAAATTTAATAAGAATGAACGCGTACCAGTACATTTTCCAACCACAATGGAATGAAACTATAAATTAATAGCAGGAGGAAAACTGGAAAATTCAATATATGTGGAAATTAAACAACACATTCTTGAACAACCATTGGGCCAAAGAAGAATCAAAGGGGAAATTAGAAAATATCTGGAGACAAATGAAAACAAAACACAACATATTAAAACTTATGGGATGTAGCAAAATAGTACCAAGGGCAAGTTTGTAATAATAAATACCTACCAAAAAAATAAAGTTCTCAAATAAGCAACATAACTTTATAAATCTCAAAGATCTAGAAAAAGAGGAATAAACGAAGCCCAAAGTTAAAAGAAAGAAACTAAACTAGAACAGAAATAAATGAAACAGAGAATAGAAAAACAGTACAAAAGTCAATAAACTAAAGGTTATTTTATTTAAATAAATCAATGAAATTGGCAAATCCTTTACCTAGATTAACAAAGAAAAAAAAAGACAAAATCAGAAATGAAAGTGATACATTACAACTGATGATGCAACAAAAATAAAAGAGATTATAAAGAACACTATGAAGAAATATGTGTAAACAAATTGGATATTCTAGAAATAAATAAATTCCTAGAAAAATAAAAGATGCTGAAACTGAATTAAGAAAAAATAAAACATATGAAGAGATCTATGCCTTATAATGAGATGGAATCAGTAATCAAAACCTCCCAACAAAGAAAAAAGCCTAGGACTTGATGCCTTCGCTGATGAATACTTTCAAACATTTAAAGAAGAATTAATTCCAGTCCTTTCAAATTCTTTCACTTAATATGAGACTTGCTTTATCCTTTTACCGAAGGGGGAAAAAAAACACCAAAAGAAAACTATAGGCTAATATCACTAAATAAAGATAAAAACATCCTCGGCAACTGAATTACTTCAGCAGCCCCTACCAGGATGGGAGAGGCCAAGGCATGGGGCACACAACTGTAATGTCAGTTACTCAGGTAGATTAAAGAGAGAGAATCCCAAGTTCAAGGCAGATACAGTAAAATCATTTGACAAAATTCAACATCCTTTAGTGATAAAGAATGTCAACAAATTAGGTATTTAGTGAATGTACCTCAGCATATTGAAGCCCATATGTGAAAATTCCATAGCCAACCTTATATTCAATAGCGAAACATTGAAAGATTTTTCTCTAAGATCTGGCACAAAACAAGGATGTCCACTCTTACCACTTCTATTCAAAATAATATTAGCGAAAGCAATTAGGCACAAGAAAATTTTTAAAAATCCAACAAAAAAAAAGAAGTAAAGTTATCTCTGTTTGTAGCTGACATAATCTTACATATAGAAAACCCTAAAAACGGATCTACCATATGATCCAGCTATCACACTTCTGGGAGTGTAAGTATGTGGTGGGGTGGGAGGGTGTGTGCATCCAAAGGAAATTATATCAGTGTGTCAAAGAAACACCTGTATGCTCAGGTTTATTGCTGCATTATTCACAATAGCTAAGATATAAAAAAGGAACCTAAATGCCCATCAATGGATGAATGGATAAAGAAAATGTGGTGTGTGTATATATATATGCATGTGTGTGCACACAAACACACATACCACAATGGAATATTATGTATCCAGAAAAACCAATGATACTCTATCAGTGCAGCAAAATGTATGGAACTAAAAGACACTAGATTAAGTGAAATAAATCAGACACAGTAAGACAAATATTGATTGTTCTCTCTCTTATGTGAATATTTTTAAAAGATTGAATGATAGATTTGAATGCATAATATAGTGATTATTAGAGATTGTAAAGGATGGAGAGAAGGAAGAATAGAGAAATGGTGATAAATAGGTAGCAAATCACAATTAGATAGAATAAGTTCGAGTGTTCTAGACTACAGTAGAAGGCCTATAGCTCACAATAGCCAGAATAGAAAAGCTCAAAGGTTCTTAAGGCAAAACAACATATGGAGATGGAATCTTAATTATCCTTACTTGATCAGTACACATTGTTTAGATGTATTGAAATTTCACATTGCACCCTGTAAATAAGTACAGTTGTTACATATTAATTAACAATGTTTAAAAATATTTGAGACAAAAACGTTAACTACCCTGATTTGATTACACACTGTACACACATATCAAATAATCACTGTATCCCATATTTGTATAATTAAAATAACATTAAAAACAGAAAACCCTAAAGATACTACCGCTACCTCTCCTGGCAAAGGTGTAAGATACAAGCTCAACATTAAAAAAAAAAGGTTTTTATACACTATCATCAAATCATTCAAAGAAGAAATTAAGAAAACAATTCAATTAATAACAGCATCAAAAATTAAAATACTTAAAAATGAACTTAACCAAAGAAGATTAAGACCTATACATTGAAAACTATAAAACATTACTGAAGGGTACAAATAACATGGTACAATCCAATGTTCATGGACTAAAGACTTAACATTGTTAAAATGTTCATACTACCAAAAGCTATCTACATATTCAATGCAATCATTATTAAAATGATAATGGAATTTTTTTACACAGATTAGAAAAGCCCTAAAATCCATGTGGAATCACAAAGGAACATGAATAGCCAAAATATATTGAAAAGTCTTTTTGGTTTCATATTATCAAATAAGGTTATAGTAATCAAAATAGTATGGAATTGAAATGATGACAGCTATAAAGACCAGTGAAACAGATGAGTGGGCCCAGAAACACACACATGTATATAATGATCTTTGACATGGGTGCCAAGACTATACAATGAAGAAGGAAGGAATCATCTCCTCAGCAACTGCTCCTGGAGAAACTAGATATCCACACATAAAATAATAAACCTGGACCATTTTCTTACACCAACCCACAAAAATCAACTCAGAATGAATTTATCATAAGACCTAAAATTATAAAACTCTTGGAAGAAAACAAAGGGTTGTTATGGTTTATATATGAGGTATCCCCTAAAAGCTCATGGTGAGACAACACTAGAACATTCAGAGGTGAAATGAATGGGTTATGAGAGCCTTAACCTAATCAGTGCATTAATCCATTGATGAGGTTAACTGGTGGTAACTGTAGTCAGGTAGGGTATAGTTAGAGGAGGTGGGTCACTGGGGGGGCTTGCCTTTGGGGCATATATTTTGTTCTTGGTGAGGGAGCTCTCTCTCTCTGCTTCCTGATGTGATGTCTTGAGCTACCTTCCTCTGCCACATCCTTCCATCATGATATACTGCCTCACCTCAAACCCAAGGAACGGAGTCAGCCTTCTATGGACTGAGATCTCTGAAACCCTGAGCCCCAAATAAACTTTCCCTCCTCTAAAATTGTTCTTCTCAGGTCCTTTGGTCAGAATAACAAAAAGCTGACTGAAACACTGGTCTTGAAAATGACTTCTTGCATTAACACCAAAAGCATAGGCACCAAAGAAACGATAGACAAAATGGGATGACATCAATTGAAAAGGTCTGTGCAGCAAAGGAAACAATGAAAAGGGTGGAAAGAAAACATGCAAAATGGAAAAAATTACTTGCCAACTATATATCTCATGATTGGTTAATATCCAAAATAAATAAGGAAGTTCTACAACTTGATATTTTCTAAAAACCCTATTAAAAATAGGTGAAAGATTTGAATGGATGGTTTTGCAGACATGACCTACACGATGCTCAATATCCCTAGCCCTCAGGAAAATGAAATCAAAACTACTGTGAGGTATCACCTCACATATGTTAGGACGGCCATTTCCAGAATAATTAGCAGAAAATAACAAGTGTTGACAAGGATATTGAGGCGTTGAACCTCTTGCACACTGTTAGCTGTATGGAAGAGAGTATGATGACTGCTAAAAATATAAAATGGAACTACCAACATGATACAACCATCCTATATTTGGAATTTATCTAAAAGAAATTAACAGAATTATCAAAAGATATCTGTGTACCCAGTTTCACTGCTGCATGATTCACCATAGCCAAGAGGTGAAAACAACCTAAATGACCAAGGATGGAGGAACAGATAAAAAATAAACAAAACAAATCATGGTGTACAAATAGAGTGAAATAGTATTCAGTCATAAAAAGAAAGCATTGTATGAGACCATGTGGATGAACCTGAAAGATATTATGCTAAGTAAAATAAGCTAGTCACAGGACAAAGGCTGCATGATGCTACCTATGAGAATATGTCTAAAATAGAAAAACTTACAGAAGCAAAATGAAAAGTGGTGGTTGTCCATGGTTTGAGGAAATGGAAAAATTGTTCAAGCGATATCAAGTTTCAGCCAGGAAAGATGAAAAATTCCTAAATCTGTTCTTATGACACCGTACAAGGTTCATAGTACTATATACTTAAAACTTATTAGTAAGGTATATCTCATGTTATGTGTTTTTCTGAGAAAGGGAAGGAAGAGGAGACAGGAGAAGTAACATAGTGGCAGTACTAGTAGTAGTAATAAGACAACTTTTAGACATAAACAATTGCCCATTTTAAAAATGGTGGCCCTGACACAAAATACTGGAGGCAATTCCTCCAGGGAAACAGTGGGTCCTTGAAGATGAAATGAATTGTGAGGAAAAAAAAAACATTCTGAAGCAACCATAGCAAAATATAAAAGTGAAAAGTACTAGGAAATAGTAACTTTCAATACTGAGTACAGCTGGACTCTTTGCCATGGAAATATGAATTGGTCAAAGGGTTCAAATACAAATTGCATGACTTGAGATTCTCAAAGACAAGAATGCCTTAATTTAGAGCATTAACCATAATCTAATTGGTACAAAAAGTCAAGTGCCAGAAACCCCATATATTCCATAAGCATAACTTCAAAAACTGCATTTTGTAAGATGACTATTGTACAGCACATACACAAAACTGAATAGACACAGACATTACTTATATTCTTTCTGTGAGTGTGGATGAGGTAATATTGGGCAAGATTTCAAATTCTTTTTTTTTTTTTTTTTGTAGATTGCACATTTGAGCTAAAAGACCTTTTTACCCCATTTTAAGCAGAGCAATAGCAACCCTTTAATGTGTAATTAGAGTTTGTTGAAAAGAATGTATTTACCAAAATACATATCTACAGAAAAAGTCTCTGAATACTGAACAGATGTGTTTTATCAGTTAAATTTATATTTTAGGATTAAAAACAGAGAAGTTTATCCCTGAAAAGTCTACTTTAATAATGAAATATGCCTGGCTTCAAAATAAGAGTATTCTAACTAATCATCCAAGCAATTAAAGATATCAACCCAAAGATGATAAGAATCAACCCAGGGGCTGGGATTGTGGCTCAGTTGTGGAGTGTTCACCTAGCATGTGTGAGGCACTGGGTTCCATCCTCAGCACCCCATAAAAATATAAATAAACAAAATAAAAGTATTATGTCTATCTACAACTGAAAAAAATAATTATTTAAAAAAATAAAAAAGAATCAGCCCAGTATTACTGCAGCTCATTAACGCAGTGATGATCGCATACACTTGGTGCAGCCCCTTTATTCGAAGTGTCATTAGGGAAGATGCTTGATTTTCTATACTTTCCTAATTATTGTAAAGAAAAATGTTTAAATGTTTTTCTCCACTATTTCCACTAAAAAAAATATGAAGAAAATAAACAGCTATGGCATAATTTGTTTCCTAACCACAAACATAGCAATTTTTTCCATCAAATGTGAACCAATACTTTTGGAGTATATGTAACTAAAATGGAAAATAAGAAAAATTTTTCTTTTTACATTAATGTTACTTCTGAAGTACATGAATATTCAATGCCTATAGAAACTCAAAAGATATTATTCTCGCCAAATAATCCAAACATAGACATATCTGTGCCCTGACAGGATTAATGTTTACCAAAGACTGAAGCTTTCTCATACCATGTAGTTATTATAACATGAAGTTAGATTTTGTGGAATGATGCAGAATCACTGTTAAGTACTTTATTTCCAAATGTCCCATGAAAAAAGAATTTAAGCCTTTCTTAAGTGCAATGTTTAACATTTCCCCTGATATTTTCAAATGTCAGTAATTTGACCCTTTTTACCTGAAGAAATGAGAAATTCCCATTCAGAATTATGTACAAAAAATTCACTGTTATTATTTATGTTGACAATATTTACAAATAAGCTAAGTTTATAAAACTGGAAAATTACTAAATAAGCTTCAGTAGAAGATTTTCTGTTATCATGTTAAAAGATTAAGAAAATTATTTAGACAACAAAGTGATAACATAAAACTAGAGTATGAAATTATGTATACAATAGCGTCCTGTTTTAGGTAGACAAATAAACTCTAAGACACATTGAGGAACAAAAAGAAATAGACTGGAATGAAAAATACAGGAAAACTCTTTATCAGTAATTTTATATAAGCGGTTGATTTAATTTTTAATTTTTAATTTTGTTTATTTTATCCCATCATCATCTTAGATGTACTATCACTGAAAGGGAAAATAAATTTAACAAAACATCAGGTTTCTATATTTAGATTTTATCAAAATGTAACTGTTTATAAAAGCAATATTTATCCAGAATATAAAACAGAAATCTGTGCTCACCTCATCTCTAACATAAATAACGTGTCATTACCTAAAGCTACACCAGTGTTAATGAGCAAAATTATATATCAAGATGTAAGAAATTGCAATTATGAAATGTTGCCAAATTACAGGAGGGCTTACCTTCACAAAGCTTTTGCTTCATTATTTCCCTTATTTTGGATATGGCGATATAGTCCTCCACATAGAAGACGTATTTTGAGGAAGGCTTGTTGGCAATGGCTCTGAGTTCCGCATCTTCTGTTTCTGATCCAACGCCGATGGCGAACAGTGTTATTTTATTGTCTCTTGCTGCTTCTGCCGCATCCTTGACTTCATCTTGGGATTTGCCATCCGTAAGCACCACTGCTATCTTGGTCAGAAATCGTGAGGATTTGGCAAAAAGGTAATCCAGTGCAAACTGGATGGCCTTTCCGGTCCTCGTGTTTCCTCCTAAGTAATGGATGGACTCCATGGCTGCTATCAAATTCTCTCCTGAAGCATAACTTCCCAGGGGAATCTCCAGCACAGGGTAGTCGCTATACTGAACCACCCCAACCTGAATAAACTTGGGTCCTATGTCAAAGTTTTTTGTGATATTAACAAGCCATTTTTTCACTATTTCAAAGTTTTCTGGGCCCACACTGTAAGAGCCATCTAAGATGAAAACTAAGTCTGTTGGAGCCGTCCGGCAACCTAAGGAAAAAGGGAAACCATCAGAATGCATTTGTTATATAAAAAACAAAAAGTGTCCTTAGATACATGAAGTTTTGGCTAACATCTTTGCTTGTCTTAAGTAATGAATTAAACATGTTAAGGTTAACGCTAAACTCGAACATTTGTAAAATATAAACCAAGGAATAGGAGAAAAATAAAAACAAATTTTCTGCCAACTTTGACTCAACTAGCTAATATAATTTCATACTATTCTTGTTGGTAAAAGTTAAATGGAACAAAATCACCAAAGCAGTCAACACTTTCACTACATCTAAAATTGGTGTCCAAATGTTAGATCTCTCATCTTCAGCCAATAATGTGGCAAAACATCAACTTAAATGAATCTATATTCAAGGGTATGAAACCATTTCTTTCTCTGTAAACATTTTTATTTTGAGATAACCAGGAAAAATATATAATCTTAAAGTTCTATTAGGAAAAAAAGGTTTTTTGGTGCAAGTTACAGCTAGACAAATTATAAGCAGTTGTGGAAAGAAAAAATCTTAACTCTATAGTGTACAACAGTAAGCCTCTAACCCTATTTTGTTCTTTCAGTACCTGATGATTGCAGGTACCTGACATTATGTTAAAGGCACATAAAATCTATCAAAAAGCTCATAGTGTAGTAAGACAGAAAGTGGCTGGTTTAAGAAAGTAAAAAGAATTAAGAGATCACTGAAGAGGGGACCGCAAACTAATTGTAGAGATCAGGAAAGGTTTTATGGGAAAGCTGATAGGCAATATGAGATATGAGTGTTTTAACTAGGTGAAGAAGAGGATATTCTAATCAAAAGGAACAGCAAGTACAAAGGCCCAGAGATGACACAGAAACAAACTAGAAGACAAACTGGTTAGTTTAAGTAAACCTAAAAGTTGGGAATGGCCAGACTGCATGGATAGGAACAGCCAATTTGCTTTATCCTTTTATAATTTCTGCACTCAATGAAGCAAAAATAGCTATCATTTTATGTCCCATGATATATGGTTTTAAATTCATTTTTGTTTATATTTGCCACATTTGCATTTAGCATGGGGGAAATTACATCTCCCTGGAGATAATGAGTTGAAAAGGACGAAATGAGAAGTCAGAGTACTATGATAGTAAATTTAAGTCTTTTGATTTTACTCATATTAATACTTTCCATTAAGTAGAGATCAGATTCCCAATTTAAAGTTAAAATAAAGATGATTTATTTTCTGCAAATACTTGCAAATAAGCTACCATAATTGTAAAGTAGGTACTAAAGAAAAATTAATTTGTGAAAATAAGTATTCTTAGTATTTCCCTGTCTCCTTAGTAATAAGTTAAACTCTATATTTCCTATTCTGTTGACTTATCTTCCCACCCTTCCCTTCCTTTATCTATATCTACTTGCATACTTGGGATGTTGACAAGGCTCACAGGAAGAAGCTCCAACTTTACAATTATCTTAACTCACTCATAGAAGTCAAAAATAGACTACTGTGAGGTGAATTATATGTAACAGCCAAGAAGTTACAAAAAGTTGTCATTATGTGGATTTGTCACAAAAATTCAACAGTGATTATGACATTATTTGTAACCTGCTATTCTGCAGGTGGTGGTGCCCTCAGAAGGGTGTAACAGACCCAACTCCACCAACCTCTGCCAAAGTTCAGGGCAGGGACCACAGGAATGGAATTTTGCCTAGAGGCAAATTTGAAAGCCCAAGAGAATGCCATTCTTCTGTTAGTTTTGGAAGCCTGATTGGCATTAAAAGGTTATGCTTCTAGTACTTTGTTGGGGGTTGGTGGGGAAACAAGAGGATAGGAAAGATGTGTTTGCAGAGTTCTTCAATGTTGACCCTTCTTAAATACCGAGACTCACTGTCTGAACCTGCTAGTGTTTGTGTGCCACCTGACAAAGATCTTACAAGGTTGGTTGTTCTTGGCCCTCCTTACCCCTCTCCTGTTGGAGCCACAGAGTATGTATTTCATAGCTGTAAGGTTAGCCAAAACTATGAATACAAAAGCAACTATTGGCATTTATAAACCCCAAAGTACAAGAGACCTCCCCTTTAGAGAGATGAGTAGTGTCATAGGAAAGGAATGGAATTGAAAATCAAAAGTATAGTTCAAATACCAGTTACTGCTCTAACCAGCTGAAAGACACTAAGCCACCTAAATTATAAAGGTCTCTCTTCACCCTCAAAATGTAGAGACAGGTTATATATCTTGTAGAGTACTTGGGGGAATTAAACATTAATTATTATTGTTTTAATAAATTTGAAGTCAAATTGAATCAAGCTATCAAAACATATGATGTAACTATTATAGAAACTAATTAATATATAGTTGGGTATTTATGAGTTTTTAAATGTGAACATAACTAAACTCTAAAAAAAGTATGTTATCTATACATAATGGCCTCTGTAGCAGAACTACAATTATTACAATTCTTTGTCTCTAATGCAAGCTTGCTCCTAGGCAATAAGAACATGGTCACCATTTACTGAGATGTCACTATACTGAGCCATTTACATGCATCATTATCCCATTCAGTCCTGGTGATCACCTAAGAAGCATGCACTTTATCTCCATATTGGCAAAGCTCAGAGGTTGCTGAACATGGACTCCAAACCAGACTGGGTATTCCAAAGCCCAGTGCATTATGAGGATAAGGTATTAACACAGAGTAACTTCCAAACTACCTCTGAGAGAAGCTCTTCCTCTCAGCTACATAGCAATTCATTTATCTTAGGGAATTATAGCATCAAAGACAATAAGAATAAGATCCTTAAAACTACTCCTTGAACTCCCAATATTTGATTTACAGAATCAAAATCTGTTGATAACAAAAAGAGACAATGCTGAAATCTCTTACTTGATCTTATTTCCCCATCTTCAGCTAATACAAAATTCTGAAGAAGCAGAACAAGAACTATCCAAAGAAATGTAATGTGATGAGCCATGTTTATTTTCAATTTAATATTTTGGTTTTAGGATTCCTGAAAGGAAAAAATAAATAGATGTATTAGATAAGTGAAGATAAACATGCAATTATTGTACATTTAAATTTAAATTAACTTCATGACTTTAGAATTTAGATGGGTCTAAAATAGACAAAATTTAAATATTTTAATACAGGAAGACAATCAATAGGGGCTGAGGAAGACCACGATAAATCTTTTAATTCATAATCGTCTTGGAAAAATATAAGCTCTGTCTAAAACTTTGAGCTTTGTTTCAAATTTTTATTAGAAATTCTCCTTTGCATAAACCCTGTGAAACATTTTTATGTTCTTTTTAATACCTAAATGGTAGCAAATATTCCTTTAAATATGCATTGGCATTTTTAAAAAATAGTCCAAGGTACCTGGTAAAGATATCTATATGATAAAATAGAGATAAATTAATGTAGAAAATGAGATATTAATTATAAACATTAAGAAATATTTTATCTGATTCATAAACACTCATTTATTTGACTTTAATATATCTTCTAAACATCAGTTCAAGGACTTTATTTCTGGCTAAAATGTGGAAAATTTCAGGATATCATCATTACAATCATGAGAACACACCAGATAAACCACAGACCCGCAATCTTTAACCCAGAAGCAAGAAGAGGATTTAAAGAAACCTAAATGAACTAACATACAGAAGTTACTGCTTTCATTCCTGACAGAGAATCCTCCAGAAGAGAAGGAGTTTGACAAAGCATGAGAAAAATCACTCAAAATTGGTATGTCAGATTGGAATTCAGATTCGAATCCTGAGAAGCCCCAGTGACAGAAAGAATAAATCCTCATGCAGCATGTATTCCCCATGAGCCTAAGCTAAACGCAGAGTAGATGGGAAGTACATGGACTGTTTAGAAGTTAGAATAGCCCACAGAGGCTCTCTCCAATCTTCCCACTGTGCAGATGACCAGAGATTTCCTCAAATACAAAGCAGAGGTCTGCTGAAATCTGTAGTAGGAGCAAAAAGACAGAGAGGAATCCCTCTAAGGCCCTCCAGTCCTGCACTATAGCGAGGAGAGCTCAAAAAGCAGAAAGCCAAGAGGATTAGAAA
Organism: Marmota flaviventris; assembly: GCF_047511675.1. NCBI lineage: Eukaryota > Metazoa > Chordata > Mammalia > Rodentia > Sciuridae > Marmota > Marmota flaviventris. The sequence goes on along the minus strand of NC_092503.1, from coordinate 98,331,585 downwards.
AACAACTCCAGAAATCTGAAGAGCTAAAAACTATACAGACAAGCTGAAAGAAATCCCCTTTGTCCCAAGATTATGAAATTTTGATTTCTTGGGGAAAAAACATTCTGTATTCTCAAATGCAGAGATTATCTAAATATCAGAAGTACCAAATAGGGTTTGTAAAATAGCTATGATAAATATGTTAAAGGATCCAGTGAGAAAACGAACAACATGCAGAGCTATGAGAAATTCAGAGGAGAGATGACAATTATTTTAAAAGGTCCAAACAGAAACACTTGCAATGAAAAATACATCAGAGAAGAATTCACGCAACAGACTTACCTGCATATACCACAGTGCAATGTCAGTAACTTGAAGACAAGTCAGTATAAATTATCCAAAAATGAAACCCTAAGAAGAAAAAAAAATAATAATGATAAAAGGAATAGAGCATCTGAAATTTGTGAGACAGTACCAAATGCTTTTTATTTAGCATACAGTAATTAAATTTTCTTCAGAGAGAAAAAGGGTAATAAAAAAAAGTTTGAAAAGATATGGCCAAAAATTTTCTAAGCTACCATCTCAAATCCAAAAAGTTCAACAAACCCCAAGCAAGAAACAAAATGAATCACCTCTAGATACATCATAATCAATCAACTGAAAATCAAAACAAAAGAAAATTTCTAAAATTGGTTAGAGGGGAGGAAATTACATTATAATACACAGGGGACAGCAGCAAGAATTTTAGATTGATATTTCACAGTCTAGAATTGGCAATCAGAAACTATAAAAAAATCCTAAATATGTGGATATCTAATATTAAAACATCTGATTATTTGGAGCAAAATATGAAAACAATAAAGAAATAGACACACTGAAAAATAACATGAAGCTTTAACATTCAGGACTCAGCAAATATTACATTAGACAAAGAATACAGTAATGGCATAGAAGATTTGAACATTATCAATTATCTTCACCTCACTGCCATCTGTAGAACTTCCTCTCTGATGATAGCAAAGTACACATATTTTTGAAATGCCTATGGATTAGTCACCAAAAAAGACCATATGCTGGGGGGCTGGACATTCCAAAAAAAAAATTAAAATCACACAGATTATGTTCTTGACCAAATGATGTTAAATTAGAAAATACTGGTGAGGCTATCTGGACCTAGAATTTATTTTTAGAAAGGTTTTTTGATCAGGTTCATTTTATTCAATAGATAACTGAATCAAATTCAAGAGTTGAATTTTTTAATCAAAACCATTCCACGAAGAAAACCACAGGTCTAGATAGCCTTGCCAATAACTTCTTTCAAACATTTACTTAAATGGTCAAAATCAAAATCATTGAGTGAAATTAAATAAAAACAGAGGAAGGGTGAATTTTCCCCAACTTTTTTATCATAAGGCCAACTTAACCCTAAATTGAAAACTGGTCAAATAGAAGAAAACTGTAGTCTACTATTCTTCATGATTATAGATGTAAAAATCTCAACAAAAATAAGCAAATCAAGTTTAGCAATATATACAATAATGTCCAAGTAAAATTTATCACAGAGATATGATTAAGACTTAAAACTGAACATATATAATTTACTAAAGGACTAAAAAAAAATCATAGGTGCATTCTGATTTGTGCGGCAAAACATTTAACAAAATTTAACACTTAATTCATGATAAAACTTTCAGCAAAATAATAAAAAGAAACTTAATATGATAAATGCCTTCTATGAAAAATCTAAAGAAACAGCATATTAAGAGGTGAAATATTGAGTAATTTGTCCCAAAAATCAGTGGTTAAAGATATATTCTCACACCACATCTATTTTAAAAATGTATAGGGAGTCCTGGTTGGGGCCATAGGCAAAAATTAGAAAATAAAAGATGTGAAGATTATAAAAGAAAAAATACAACTGATTTTATTTTCAAGCATATATTATCTACACAGAAAATTCTTTGGACAGGTTGTCCTGGTAGCACACACATATAATTCCAGCTACTTGGGAGGGTGAGGCAGTAGGATCGCAAGTTCAGGGCCAGCCAAGGCAACTTAGTGAGACCCTGTCTCAAAAATAAAATAAAGGGGCTAGAGATGTAGCTCAGTCATACAGTGCTTGTCTGTCATGTGTGAGGCCCTGGGCTCAAGCCCAGTCCTGGAAAAAAAGAAAGAAAAGAAAAATATTTTGATTCTACCAAAAGACTAGTAGAACTAATGAGTTAATTCAGCAAGGTCATAAGACATGATTAATATTTTTTTTTTCAGTAAAAAGATAAACCAACCACAAAATTGGAAGAAAAATTTAATACTGTTTTTAATAGTATTAAAAGTATCACAAACCTATAAATATGGCTAATTAAAAATGTAAGAGATCTAACCTGTTGAAATTTTAATGACTAAATAAATGTAATGATTCATATTCATGTATCCATACAATTTCCATTCCCCTCAAATTATACATTCAATAAAATCCCAAAAAAGAAGTTCAAAAATTTATTCTAAAATTTACAGAAAATGCAAATGGTTTTGAAATTACAGTCTTGATTTAGAAGAACTAAATTGGAGAATTTGCATAATCTGATTTTGACTTAGTATAAAACCACAACAATTAAGAAAGTGTGGTATTGGTATAAGAATAGATGTAGAATGGAGCACAACAGAGCTCAGTAATAGACCCACACTTACATGGTCAATCTATTTTGAACAAAGGTGCCAAGGTAATTGAATAGGAAAGTGTTTTCAATAACATTGTGTTGGGTCAACTGAATAAAATGAACCTTGACCCCAGCTTATTTCCTACAGAAAAAAATTAGATGGAGTGTAGTTCCAAATACAAAAGCTAAAGCTATAAGGCTTCTCAGAAGAAAACATCTTCCTGACCTTAGAATTAGGCAAGTACTTCTTAGGAAACAAATCATTAGCAAATATTTTTAAATGGGTGCATGAGATTTCACCAAAATTAAACATTTCTATTTTCCAAAGGCATTATTAAAAAAAAGTAAGCCAATATTCAGGTTAAACGTTTATGAAAAATGATACATATCCAGATTTTATATAAGATACATATAAATGCACACATATATACATATTTAAATTCTACAAAGTTTTTTCTTCTAAAAGAAAAACAACCTAATTTTTTTCAATTGGCAAAAGATCTTTAATAAACATAGTATAAAAAAAAGATACAGAAATGTCTAATACACATTAAATGACATCCATCATAATTAATCATTAGAGAAATATATATTGAAAACAGAATAAGATGTCATTTCACACCTACAAAACTGGCTAGAAAGAAAAGACTGACAATATCAAATACATTAAAAGATTTTTGGAGAAACTGGAACTCATATGTTGTTGGTGAGAGTGAAAACTGATATAATCACTTTACAAAATTGTTAGGTACGGTTTCTTACAAACTATGGCCAGAAGTTCTTTCATGCTAAGTGTATAACCTAGAAAAATGAAATTGCATGTATACACACAGAAAAAATATTTAATAATGTTTTACAGTAATTTATCCATAATATTCCCAAACTAAACATAACTCAAATGCTAGAAACAAGTTCTGTAACATATTCAGACAATGGGATACTACTTACTCAGCAATAAAAATTTAACCACCAAACAACGTGAATTAGTTTTAAATACCTTCTATTTCATTAATTAAGCCAGACACCAAGAATACATTCAGTTTGATTCCAGTTAATGAAGTCCCCAAATAGGCAAAACTAACCTATAATATTAGATATCAAGTAATGGTTGCCTTGGCTGGCAGAAGGTAACTGGAAAATAGTACAAGTGAACTTGCTGGTGATAGAAATATCTTCTTTATGGCATCAATATTCAGGTACATAAAATTGTGTAAGTCCATTAAACTAGATGCTTAACATTTGTATGATCAACATACACAAACTATACCACAATGAAAAGCAATCTATCCAAAAGAATTAATGTCAAATTAGACAGAGTCCTCTACACAAAGAGCTAAGAAGGTCAAAAAATATACATGAGAAACATTTTTGGTAGGCCATAACCAGAATATGCTATTTCATGGCAATGACACATACTATCAAATATTGTCTAACTTCATCCTCAAAAGTCTCAAAATTTAGTCATGGTTCTTCTATCAAAATTATCCCCAGTATTTCTATATAATATCAAATTCATTAGAATTCTTGGACTAATGTTAATTCCTTAATGTTGCTATACTCAGGATCAACAGCAATTGAAATAGAAGACAGAAAATACATTAAAGGTATGTTATTATAATGTTAATCATTGAAACAAATTGGTTTCATAAATGTTTACAGACATTTCATTGTCTATGTGCTTATGTACAGTTCATATAAAGTTCTACTTATCAGATTTGAGCATTGACTTGAATCCTGGTTAACTTGTTACACACTGATGCCTAGACTGACCTGATAGCTTCAGGTTATTGGGCAAGACCCAAGCATTGTTTAAGAATAAATAGTGCTCCCCATATGCCAACATTCCTCGAAGTTCTAGGAATTCTTGCATAAGACAATGCACAAATGATAACTAAGGAAAACTTCTATGGTTCTATTCCCTTGGTAGAGAAGTCAGCTAGTAGCCCAAAAAAGAATTTCTACAAACAAAAAATGCTAAAGTATTCTTACTCAGAGTGGCTGGGTGACCTTTAGCAACCTCTTTTCTCAAACACTAAAATATCTGAAAATCACCTAGAGATCTTATTTAAATGCACAGTCTGATCAGTGGGTTTGCTTCATAGCTGGGCAGTTTTTCATCATAACAGGGTCTGGGTGACTCTGATCCTGCTGAACTTCTGACCACATCTCAAATAGGCTGTAAAAGGCACTTCAGTTTTTGTCTTTGGTAGTTTTCTCCCCAAACTAAAAATAATGTTGAGATTTCTACAATGATAGCAACAGAATCCCTAGCTTTAAGAGCCACACCCCACTGTTTATCTTTCTGAAACAAATGCAGTGGTGGGGGTAGAGAAGGGGCCACAATTCTGACCTCAGGAGCAAGAACCAAAAATACATTTAGTCTATGTCAGTAAGAATATCAATAAAAAGGAGAAACAACACAAAATAAATAAAACTATTTTTATTTCTAAATGCAACAGGAGCCATTATAACAGATACCACTGAAAGGTAAAGAATCACGAGACCATTATGGAAAACAAGAAGCCAACAAATAGAATAAACTAAAAATGGATCAATTCTTAGAAACATACAACCTAACAAAACCAAATGGTGATTAAATAGAAAATTGGGGTATATCAATAATGAGTAATGAGATTGAATTAGTAATTAAAACCTTTCGACCATAAATAATCCAGGATCAGATGCCTATAACAAACACTTAAAGAAGGACAAACCCCAATTTCTCTCATACTCGAAGACCTGTAGCTCACATTGCCAAGCCAGAAAAAAAAAAAAGAAAAAGAAAAGAAAAGCAAAAAGGGCTTGTCATTAAACTGAAGCTAAGTAAACATTGTTGAGTTTTCTATATATAAAAATTGTAAAAATTGTCTTTCATTATGAAAGAAAGAAACATACATACACACAGTGATACCATTTAGCCTTAAAAAGGAAACCCTGTCATTTGCAGCAACATTAATGAACCTGGAGGATAGTATGCTATTTCTGTGTCAGCCAGACACAGAAAGGAAGATTTGATAGGATCTCACATATATGTATAACTTTAAAAAAAAAAGTCAAACTCATAACAGAGACTAGAATGGTAGCTAACTGAAACCCAGAAGTGGGGGAAAGAAGAGGTAGGTAGTTAAAAGGTACAAGTTTTCAGTTGTAAGATGAATCAATTTTGAAGACCTAAGGTGAAACATGGTAACCATAGTTAATAATAATTTATTGTATACTGAAAATTTGCTGAGAGTAATTCTCAAGTGTCCTCAGCATACAAAAAAATAAAACTTACCTAAGTTAAGGACATGATAGCTTGATTGTGATAATCATTGTGTGAGTATTTCAAAACAGTATGCTGTGTGCCTTAAATATATACAAGCTTATTTATCAGTTATACCACAAAGAGCTGAAGAAAAATGTTTAACCTTATACAAGTAAAAATAAAAATAAGGGAGAAAAAAAAAACAGACTGGCAAAGCCCACAGTGCAGTCAGAAGGCAGTGGCATGTGGAGGGGTGAAGGAAGCGGAAGAGGAAAGAGTCCTGCTGTCAGCTGTCAGGTCTAGTTCAACTCCATTCAGGGACAGGATAGCTCAGCTCATCTACATTCTCAGAAAGAAACGAAAATGAGTCACTTTGTCTAAATTTTGCTTTTCAAAAGGCTTTGGATTATGTGTGATTAAATACTGTCTTGATAGGAATTTAAAATAACTATGTTGGCAAGAGTCAAGCAGGCTGAGATATAATGGATTCCCTCAAGAATGAGATTACTGATTAGAACACGGGTTCCCTTTTTTTTTCCTCCCCAACTGAAATGGCCCTAAACATATAGAAGGACTAGGATGACATTTTGCTGAGAGATCCTGGTAGAGACAACAAATCTGACCCTTGCTAGCTCTTCTCACAGTCGCTTATGGGAAGTGCTATCACAGAGACACAGGCACAGTGCCAAGTTCACCAGACACCTGGGTCTACCCTGCTTCCAGAGCTGTTCAAAACCTGGTTATGGTGGTGCTTATTACAGTTGTGTTTTTAACAGTGTAAATTACATAGTTGCTTGCCTCACTTATAATGGATGGGCTGCTAAAGAATATAGAACATATGTACCATCTTAAACATAGAATTTGGTTTTGGAAAATTTAACCTTATTATGCTGCTTATAACGTTCTTAGTGGGTTCTGAAAAGAGAGAAAATTACTTTTACCAGAATTTTAAAACGTAGGAATTTAAACTGAGATTACCTGTCAATGGAAAATATACATGAGGATACATACGCATCAGGAAATCCAACTATTAGATTTAACACAGCTGTTAATTAACCAGAATTTAAAGAACATCCTTCTTATAGTATTGTAAATGTTTTCATTTGTTGTAATTAGTTATATGTGACAGTGGAATGCACTTTGACACATCATACATAAATGGAGTACAACTTCTCATTCTTCTGGCTGTACATGATATAGAATCCCACTTGTCATGTAGTCATACATGCACAGAGAGTAATAATATCCAATTCATTTTACTATCTTCCTACCCCCATACCCCATCTCCCTTCCCTTCACTTCCCTCTGCCTAATCCAAAGTAACTCTATTCTTCACTAGTCCCCCTGCCTATTGTGAATTAGCATCCGCATATCAGAGAAAACATTCGGCCTTTAGTTTGGGGGGATTGGCTTATTTCACTTAGTTTGATATTCTCCAGCTCCATCCATTTACTAACAAATGCCATCATTTCATTCTTCTTTAAGGCTGAGTTAATATTTCATTGTGTATATATACCACAGTTTCTTTATCCATTCCTCTGTTGAAGGATACCTAGGTTGGTTCCATAGCTTAGCTATTGTGAATTGAGCTGCTATAAACATTGATGTGGCTGTGTCCCTATAGTATGCTGATTTTAACTTCTTCGGGTATAAACTGAAGAGTGGGATAGCTAGGTCAAATGGTGGTTCCATTCCAAGTTTTCTGAGGAATCTCCATACTGCTTTCCATAGTGGTCACACCAATTTGCAGTCCCAGGAGCAGTGTATAAGGATACATGCAACAATAAATGTTGGTGAGGATGTGGGGAAAAGGTACACTAGTACTGTACTTTTTTTTTTAAATGAAGAAAATCCAGTGATCTGCAATTTTTCTTTCAACTATGGAAATAAGGATCTATATTCTTTGTCCTCACAGGATTATTGTGATAATGAAAATTTAGTTTAAAATTTCTTTGAGATAATACTAGTTCATTTAATCTTGGGAAATATGGAGAAAAATAGGTTTACCTGTGTAACAAAACTCTAAACAAGAGGCTAGAACTTAAAGTGAGGGTCTCTGACTCCAGAGCTATTTGTCCTACATTCTCTCAACAATAAACATTTAAGTGACTATTACATGAGGGACATTTCTTAGCTGCTAGGAATTCAGAGATAAAATACTAGTGTGTCAGAGATTAAACACATAATTGAGTGAGATAACTTCAAATAGTACTAAGTGTTATAAAGAAATCAAAACACTAATGTTGGGCTGGGGATGTGGCTCAAGCGGTAGCGCACTCGCCTGGCATGCGTGTGGCCCGGGTTCGATCCTCAGCACCACATACAAACAAAGATGTTGTATCTGCCGAAAACTAAAAAATAAATATTAAAAAAAATTCTCTCTCTCTCTCTCTAAAAAAAAAAAAAAAAAAAAAAACACTAATGTAGAACTAGGGGCCAAGAGAAGGGGAGGGCTCCTTTACATTTGGAGGTCAAGGTGTGCCTCTTCAAAAAAGGTGACCTTTGAGCTGACACTGGAGTAGCATAAAGAAGCCTTGCTTGAGGGGATCTGGGGGCAAACTCTCTTCCATTGATGGAGTCAGTTCTGCTTGTTCTAGAACAGGTCAGTGAACCATGAGGGTAAGAACCTGGAGCAGGTTCAGTCATGGAGCACATTTGGTGTAAAATGCTTCCCCTTAATGCAAAATAAGTTCAGCAGAGGGCTTTCAGCATGGGCGTATCATGATCTGGTGTTCAAGTTAAGTGTATCATCCCGCATTCAAGATCAAAGAGCTCTATAAAGCTTAAAAATTATTTTATTTTCAGGGGAACCGGAAATAAACAGATTAAATCACTAATTATTGTCCTCTTTTGCTTTTCATCTCTTCCATGTCCTTATCTTAGGTGTTACATTCCACTGTCCATCACTGTTAATACTTCATTAATGTCAAAATAAATATTTATGAAAAACCTTCTCAGAATAGTTGCTACAAATTTAAGCATTCCTTCTCCCCTTTCAATAACTACCTTTTAGTAAATCAGCAGAAAGGCAGGAGAATTAGTATGAGGAGTCACTAGGAATGCAATAAAAGCCTTTAAAATGAGGGTCTGTCAGCAAAAAGGACATCTCAAAATTTAGTTGCTATGCTTGGCTCTAAAACCTTCAAATCAAAGTTAAGACTAAAAATAGTTCACTTATGAGACACTAATTCGTGCTTATTTACAGGTTTTGTCTTGAAACTAAATCATAAAACAGTTAAAGATGGGGGAAACAAATTCTAATCCCTGCTCTTTGACTCACACACACACTATCTGGTATTGGAGATTAATGCTCTAATACCAGTGTAGAGTTATATATTCCCATATTAATGTACTGGAAGTATCGATTAAGATGATAAAATTTAGAAGGGTAAAATGCTGGTAACCTAGTAAAAGAAAAAATAAGTAACTAACATATGTATGTTTATAGAGTTTTAGTTTGAGTTATTGTTAAAACAACTGAATGATGTTTATAACTTCTGGAATTACATAGGCCAAATCATGTGTAAAAAAAAATATGTAATTAATCACATCACCTTACTTATGTATAACAATTTATGGTTAAAAACTGAAAATTGACATTTGTTATTGAAATTCTCTAAATAAGCACCCAGCATAATAGGAAGGACAGATAAATATAGCTCCTACATTTTAGAGATAGGTTAACAGATTCAAGGAAACTATTATTTTATATATTGTTTTAAACGCTAAAAATACAAAGATCTCTCTCTTTGTCTCTCTCTCTCTCATACATACATACACACACACACACACACACACACACACACCCTGAAACATCTGATGGGAGAAGAGAAACCTGAGTTGTTCATATTTCATAAAAATTTACCATGAGATATATTCCCAAAGAGGTCAAGAAACAAGACAAGTTGTCACATAATGGCTCAGATACTTTACAATCTGAAAATGAGACTTTAAAAAGATATTTAAAGATACATTCCTGTAGACTCTCTGTTCATGTTATTGATTGTTTCCTTTGCTGTGAAGAACATTTTTAGTTTGATGCCATCCTATTTATCGATTCTTTTTTTTAAAGAGAGAGAGAGAGAGAGAGAATTTTTTAATATTTATTTTTTAGTTTTTGGCGGACACAACGTCTTTGTTTGTATGTGGTGCTGAGGATCGAACCCGGGCCACATGCATGCCAGACGAGCACGCTACCACTTGAGCCACATCCCCAGCCCATTTATTGCTTCTTGATTTTATTTTTTGTGCTTTAGGAGTCTTGTTGAGGAAGTCAATTCCTGAGCTAATATGATGAAGAGTTGGGCCTACTTTTTCTTCTTGTAGGCATAGTTTCTCTGGTCTAATGCCAAGGTCCTCAATCTACTTTGAGTTTTGTGCAAGTTGTACAATTTCAACCTACTACATACGGATTTCCAGTTTTCCCAGAACCATTTGTTGAAGAGGCTATCTTTTCTCCAATGTATGTTTATAGTACCTTTGTCTGGTATGAGATAACTGTATTATGTGGTATGTCTCTGTGACTTCTATTCTGTTCCATTAGTCTTCAATTCTTTTTGTGCTAAAACCATGCCATTTTTGTCACTATTGCTCTGTAGTATAATTAAAATCTAGTATTGTGATGCTGCCTTCATTACTTTTCTTGCTAAGGACTGCTTTGGATATTCTGGGCCTGTTATTTTTCCAAATGAATTTCATGACTGTTTTTCTATTTCTATGAAGAATATCATTGGAACATGATTATTGGAACAGAATGGGAGAAAATTTTTACCACCTGCACTTCACATAGAGCATTAATCTCCAAGATACACAAAGAACTCAAAAAACTTAACACCAATAAAAAAATAATAATAAGTGGGCTAAGGAACTGAACAGGCACTTTACAGAAGAAATATAATAGGTCAACAAATATATAAAAAAATGTTCAACATCTCCAGCAATTAGAGAAATGCAAATTAAAACTACACTGAGATTCCATTTCACTCCAGTCTGAATAACAATTATCAAGAATACAAGTAACTATAAATGTTGGTGAGAATGTGGGGGAAAAGGTTCATTCATATATTGCTGATGAGACTGCAAATCGGTGCAACCCCTATGGAAAGTGGTATGGAGATACCTCAGAAAACTTGGAATGGAACCACCATTTGACCCAGTTATCCCACTCCTCACTTTATACCTAAACGACTTAAAAACAGCATACTATAGTGACACAACCACATCAATGTTTATATCAACTCAATTCACAATAGCTAAGCAATGGAAACAAGCTAGATGCCCTTCAACAGATCAATGGATAAATAAAATGTGGTATATATACACAATGGAATATTACTCACAAGAATAAAGAAGAATGAAATGATGGCATCTGTCAGTAAATGGATAGAGCTGGAGAATCATGCCAAGTGAAATAAGTCAGTCCCCCAAACCCAATGGTTGAATTTTCTCTCTGATATGTGGACGCTAACCTATAATAAGGGAGGATAGGGAGGGGAAGTATAGAAGTTAATTGGACTAGACAAAGGGGAATGAAGGGAAGGGGAGGGAATATAGGAATAGGAAAGACAGAAGAATGAATCAGACATAACTTTTCTGTATTCACATATGAATGAATACATGACCAACGTAACTCCACATCCTGTTCAACCACGAGAATGGGATCAAAATTATAATGGGTTGCACAACATGTGTGTATAATATGTCAAAATATACCTTACTATCATGTGTATCTAAAAACAACAATAAAAAAGACACATTTCTATTTCAAAACACACATGTAAACCAGGGAAAAGAAAGGAATATCATACAGAAAACACTGGACTCAAGCCAGAGAAGCAGCAAAAAGATTTTCCAAGACATGAAGAATCATACTCAGGTCATAAGTGAAGACAGCAGCATATCCAAAAGGAAACCAGAGAAGAGGGGTTCCAGAAGGGTTTCCTGCATGAAGAAGAAGAAAAAAACTGTAGCAGAGATTAAGAGAATACATAAGAGAATGTATAGTACAAGAGAGTGGGGTGGTGGGGAGATCTGTGGGTAGCAGAAAGTGCAAGAGAAAACAAGGCAATTATGAATTAAAAAACAACAAAAACTATTCAAGAAAGAAATACTCAGCTGAATAGTGAAATATATTTATGTAATTATAATAATATAATCAATTATTGACTTAAAAGTGATGTACTGGGTGAGCAGGATAAAAGAAATAGAACAGGTATAAGGGAAATCTTCACTAATTACATTGAAAATTAACAGCTATCATACAAAACTGATGCATCAGAGAATGAGTAAAATCATGCTATTTCAACCTATACAGTAATTACCAAGAAAAAGTTAAAAGAAATTAAAACTTGTGCTTCTGCAGTATAAACATATGAAGCAAGGGATTTCTAAAACCTTTATTATAAGTGTTTAAATAGTAAATTTTGGCTATTTTCATGTGCTATACTTGCCAAAATAATTTTTAAATGGAGATATATTTGTTCCATAATACTGTAATTTAATCATTTTTTTTTTCACTGCTGTTACTAAAAGACCCAACAAGACAAATTTTAGAGTAGGAAATGTTTATTTGGGGGCTTGCAGTTTCAGAGGTCTCAATCCATAGACAGCTGGATTCATTCCTTAGGGCTCCAGGTAGGCAGAATATCATGGTGGAAGATTATGGAGGAGGAAAGAAATTCACATGATGAACAGGAAGCAGGGAGAGAGATCTCCACTCACTAGATACAAATAAGTACTCCAGGAATGCTCCCATTCCTCCAGCCACACCCTACTCGCCTTGAGTTATCACAGTGAATCTGCATCAGGGGATTAAGTCACTGATTGGATTAAGGCTCTCATAACTTGGTCATTTCTTCTCTGAATGTTCTTGCATTAGCTTACACATAAGCTTTTGGGGGACTCCTCACATCCAAAACCATAACAGACTGAGATAAGACAATCAGGTAAAATTGGAAAGCACAAAGAAAAGGGCTTAACAATAAGTGAATTTTCAATAAATAGAAATCATTAATATGAATATAGATGATAAATACATTTAAATTTTATGAATGACAGCAAATTCTGGGATAAGACACATACAGTATTATAACCAAAATGCTATTTGATAAAATCACTATATTTGTAATTTATTTTAAAAATTAATGAGAATAAATTATTCATTTTAAGTTAGTTTTTTTAAAAAAGTTTTCTCTTTTCTGCTATTGAATATTATTAAATATCATGTTTGAAATAAGATCAGAATAATCCATTTCTGATTGAAAATGTTAAGGGTAAAAATGGAATCCCCCAAAACATTACTTTTACTAACCACAATCAAAGTTGATATGCAAACAAAAGACTGAACTTTCAATCTAGATAACAGAGAACTGAATCATCTTCATACTGTGAGCAAAGAAAATTATGTTTTTAAAAATCTACATCATATAATGAGATGATTAAAGCATATGCATGCAAAAATGCAGGGATAAAAAAAGTGTTATACAGGTGTCATGCAATTATTTAATTTAAAAAACTATAAATAAATAGCAGAAAAAAAATTAGCAGAGGGTAGGGAGCCAAAGAGGGGAGAAAAAGGGAAAGTACTGGGAATGAATTAGAGCAAATTATATTCCATGCTTGTATACTTATGCTAACATGAATCCTAACATTGTGTATAACTAAAAGGAACTGAAAAAACAACTGTCATTTTTCTGGAGAAAAGAATCACAGCATTTTTTCATAACTGTATTAACAGCACTGGTTCCCATTCAGATAAAACAAATGGACAGAAGCTCACATCAAAATAGACAGGAGCACACATCCATCTTTCTATTATTAAATGGATGACCTATAAGGACAAGACCTTGTCATTCTTTTTTCATCACTGCATACTTGTTGCCTAAACAGTACCAGGCACACTACTAACACTCAAAAGACATTGCCTTAACTATGTCCTTTTCATTTCCACCTTCTCGTCTATCAGTCCCCTTAGCTTTATCCCACTGATGACTTCCTTATCTTGCACTTCTCTATCTACAATGAAGTCTCTCTGCTAAACTGCTAGTTCCAGAATTTGCTCTCACACTGCAGTTGATGAATGCTTTCTTGATATGTTTGTAGAGTATGTTACATAGTATCTAATAAAGCCACTCAAAAGAGAACTGCAGAAATCTGGTTTCCTGGAGTTTGGAGGGTAGCTAGCTTAAAATCCAATCTGGCCATAGCAACTTCTAAATATTCAAACAACAAAAGAATATACATGTCTGTGTAACCACTTAAAATAAGACTAGTAGAAGATAGCCAAGGAACATGGAGTGTATTTTATTTCCCTGTGCCAGCAAACCCACTAAAAATAGGCCATGGGATTCTGTTGGTAATTTGAAACTGTGCTTATAAATGTAGTCTTTGTTTCTATTCCTAAATTCCTCTTATATTAATATGCGTTAGCCTAATTTCTTATTTTATCTTAATTCAACTCCAAATTTTCATGATAAAGTATCAGAAAAATAGACATTGATTCCCAATGGGAAAACTAATGAAATTTTAAACATCTAACTCAGTTCCAATTTTTTTCTCTAACAATTTAATCCCAATTCATCCATGATACACGAAAAAGAATTCTGAATAGTAAGACACAGAAGTGATAGCTGGATTTGCTTTGCCTATTTAAAAAATAATGAAAGTAGGTAAAGAGTTACATAATAGTACAAAATAATAAATCCAAACTAAGTGGTACAGAGGAAAAAAAAGTAGATGAAAGGAAATTGATGGGAATGAGAATTTTATGTTCATTATGTCCTATTATTCAAATGCATAAAATGATTAATAAGCAACTCTGGCATCCCAGTTAATGTTATTAAATACCATTTCCATTCAAAGGCACAAGCGTTTTTGGAAAATACCAGATTCTAGATCAAGGCACCTGAGACTTGAAACAGGGAAATTTTCTCATTCTAAAACCATGAAAATACTCAAAAGCTTATTGATATTAGTTTAAAAGGATGCAAGAGCCAATTTGAAGAGATTCCACTTATTAAAGATGAAATAATTTGAATTTTAAAATAATTACAATACTTTAAAATTAACAACTTATTAAACGTACATGTTCACAATAATAAATATATTTTAAAATGATGGGTCATTGAAGGTTGCTGGGGCACAAATAGAAGACGGAATCACATGTTTAGCATTTTTTTTACACAATACCTTTATTTTATTTATTTATTTTTATGAGGTGCTGAGGATAAAACCCAGGTCCTCGCATGTGCTAGGCGAGCGCTCTACCACTGAGCCACAACCTCAGTCCCTCAAAGGATCTTTAAGGAATAATTTGAAAAACTATTGCCAATAAATAGGAAAATCTAGAAGAAATGGACAAATTTCTGTACACATATGAACTACCAAAATTTAACTATAAGGATATAAAGAACCTAAGTGGTTCAACAAGAGATAATGAGATTGAATCAGTAATTTTTAAAAAATCTCCCAAATGAAGAAAAGCTCAGGACCAGATGGCTTCATGGCTGAATTTTGGCAAACTTTTAAAGAAATAATGCCAATTCTTCTCAAACTGTTTCATAAAGTAGAAAGGGGAGAAATGCTTCTAAACTCATTCTATGAAGCCAGCCTAACCTGTTACCAAAACTAAACAAAGACACAATAAAATCTCCAATGAACATAGATGGAAAAATCCTCAAAAAAAAAAAAAAATGATTGCAAATCCCAATCAACAGCACATTTTAAAAAGTCATATTCCATGATCAAGTTGGTTGTATTCCAAAAATGGCAGGATAGTTCAATATATGCAAATCAATAAACATAATAAGCACATAAATAGAGTCAAGGATAAAGATCACATGATCATCTCAATAGATGGCAGAAAAAAAATTTTTGATAAAATCCTGCATTCCTTCCTAAGACCCCTGAAAATATTAGATATAAAAGGATCATACCTCAAAATATCAAAGCCTATACATGACAAAACCAAAACCAATATCATACTGAGTGGGGAAAAATGAAATCATTCCCTCTAAGATCCACTCTCACCACTTTTATTTAATATAATACTAGAAATTTTAGTCAGAGGAGTTAGACAAGAGAGAAAAGATAAAAAGTATATAAATAGGAAAGAAGGAAGTCAAATTATCCCTGTGTGTGGATGATATGATTCCTATGTGTGCATAGGAAATCATAAATACTCCAGCAAGAGACTATTAGATCTGATAAACAAATTTAGTAAACTAGCAGGATACAAGGTCAACATATAAAAATCAGTAGCTTGGGCTATGAATGTGACTCAGTGGCATAGTGCTTGCCTTACAATAGGACCATGAGTTTGATCCCAGCACCACACACATATATACACACACACAAACACACACACAGTTCCGTAGTTTTTCACCAATATTTTACACCAATAATTTTTACACCAATAATAAACTTGCTGAGAAAACAATAAGAAAAGTAATCACAATCACAATACACATGCACAAAATACCTAGGAATAAACCCAACTAAGGAAACAAAAAGACTGCTACAATAGAAATTACACAAAAAAGGAAGAAAGAAATTGAAGAAAACACTAAAAGGTGGAAAGAATAGGAAGAATTACTATTATTAAAATAACATTTTACCCAAAGTGACCCACAAACTGAATGAAATCCCCATCAAAATACAAATGACATTCTTCACAGAACTAGAAAAAATAATCCTGATATTCATATAGAAGCACAAAAAACCCTGAATAGCCAAAGCAATTCTGAGAGAAGAGAACATCACAATACCTGATTTCAAAACAACATAGAATTAGCATAAAAACAGACATAGACCAATGGACAGAGTAGAGCACCCCAAAATAAATCCATGCATCTATCTACAGGCAACTGATTCTCAACAAAGGTAATGAAAATATATATAGGAGAAAGGACAGCCTCTTCCACAAATCGTGCTGGGAAAACTGGATATCCACACGGGAAAAAAAAATAAAACTAGAACCCTATCTTTCACCCTATATAAAAACCAACACAAAATGGATTAAAGACCTTAATGTCAGACTTGAAAGTCTGAAACTACTAGAGGAAAACAGGTGAAATACTTCAAAATACTGGCACAGGAACAATTCCCTGAATAGGACTCAAAAAGCACAGGAAACAAAAGCAAGAATTGACAAACAGACAAATAAAATTACATCAAATTAAAAAGTGCAGTAATGGAAACAATCAACAGAGTGAAGGGACAGTCCACAGAATAGAAAGAAATCTTTGCCAGCTACTTATCTGACAAAGGATTAATATCCAGAATAAAGAAACTAAAATATCTTAACAAAAAAGACATAGTAATCCAATCAAGAAATGGACAAATGAATTGAACAGACACTTCTCAATAGAAGAATTACAAATGGCCAATAAATGTATGGGGGAAAAAATGCCTGACATTACAAATCAAGGAGATGCAAATCAAAACTACAATGATTTTTCTATCTCACTCCAATCAGAATAGCTATTATCAAGAAAGAAAAAAAAAAGCAAATGTTGGTGAGGATGTAGAGAAAAACTATTGGTAGGAATGTAAATTAGTATTAGAGGTCTTCTCAAAAAAACTAAAATTATACCTATAATCTAACTATCTCACTACTGGGTTTATATCCAAATGAAATAAAGACAGCATGCAAATCAGATACCTGCATACCCCTCATTATTCTGGCAAATAGGCAAAAATGAATAAATAGCCAAGATATAGAATAGGCATAGAGGTCCATCAACAGCTGAATGGATAAAGTACATTATATATGCACAATGTTAACTTCTTGTTAAGCAAAACAAGCTAGACAGAAAAACAAAGGTATCACGTTTTCTCTTAAATATTGAAACTAAAATTAATTAATTAATTTTTAAAATGAGGATGTCACGAGAACAAAGCAGGTCTAGGAAGCAGATAGAAGGAACATGATCAGTGTACAATATATGCATGTATGGAAATGTCACAGTGGATCTCATTAATTTGTATAATTAATGTACTAACAAGTGCAACAATAATAAAAAACAGAAGAATAGAATTTGAAAATCACATCTTACAACCCTAATGAAATAATTAGATCCAGGTAAGGGTCACTAGTGCCTTCTAGTATTCTTAGGGCAAAGATTAGAGAGAAAATTTACAACACATTCATTAGGCTGGGCTGTACCTGCACCTACTGATAGCCTTCAACACTGTTGAATTAGAATAGACATACATTTGTCCTGGTATGATATAATAGGAGAAACACATCACTACCTGAATCATTTTTACCAATAAAAAGTGGGACCTAATGAATTTACTCAAGTCTCTGATAGCTATCCTATGATAAGAAATTCAGGAATGTGTTAAATGACACCAGGAAGATGAACAACAGAATATATAAAGTGAAAAACTTTACAATTCAACAAGTAAATGGCACTAAAAAAGATTAAGGGGACATAAGAGAGCAGTCAATTGCAAGTAACTGGGGACATTTCAGGGGATCCTGATTCAAACCATCAACTGTAAGTACATATATTTGAGACAATCAGATAAAATTAAACATGGACTGGTGATATTCACCATTTTAAAAAATTCTTTGTGTGTGATACTAGCATGAAGTTTGTGTTCTGCTTTAGGTTCTTAATCAAAGGATAAAAGACTAAGAATAATAAGAGACAGGTCACACGATGGAAGAAAATATTTGTAACATCTAATCAACAAGGATTTTGTCTCCATAATACAAACTTTCATTTTTTATAACAGTGAAATAGTGAACCCAGTTTATTTGATATATATAAGTTTTATACCAATGGTTGTTTTTGTAATCCAGTTTGTATTTTTCTTACTTTAAATCTTTTTAACAGCTGGAGTTACTTAAAAAAAAATATCAGACACAAAATTCTAAGGTGCAGCTAATAGCAGCAGTATTTTCAAAGAGCATGCATGATAATACTGTAAATAGAGATGGCAGAGAGAAAAGCACTATAGTTATAGTGCAATATTTGTCCCAGTTCAAAACAAAACAAAACCTTATCTGGTTTGTAGTTATTTCTAGACTAATTCACCAAATTGGGGGCAAGAGGAAGCTAATCAGGGAAGGAGATGACATTTGAACATGTAATATATAAATTATTACTGCAATTGTCACTATTTTTTAAATATCAAATGCCATTCCACTACATCATTTTTAAAAATGCAAACTATTGTTAACTTGCCTCTTCTATCAGTCTCTAGTTTAAAGTAGAACTTAAGACTGCATAAAGAAAATACCTCAATCTGTACCACTTTTATCAAAATTTAATAAATGTAACTATATTAGAAATTCTAAGTATTATGTGAGGAGTTTTCTGTGATATTTCTAATCAAGTTTGGCATGTTTCAAAAGATTGTGAAACTGTCGAATGGACACAAGAGAAAAAGGTGACCATCAATTCAAATTTCCTTGAAAGTGTAAGAGACTTGGTCTAACTGAATCATTCACTCTTAAAGCATTCTTAACACCAAGAGGACAAGTAGAATTAGAACTCTTTCACGAATATTTTTTATATTCAAACTGTACTTATGATACATTAAAGGGCTTCCTGGTAATGCTTTATGGTGCTTTGGGGTTTCATATAATTAATGTGAACTGTGTACTTGGGTTCATTTTAAAAGATCTGGATCATCATTTTTCTATTTTACATTATCATGGCTCTATGATCACTGTCATGGGATGACCACCAATGTTGTATGTTATGTCTTCAGAAATGAAGACAACCCCTTGCCAAATAATAGTCTTCTTACTGTGATTATGAAACCACTTAGTGTTTCATAGAATCGTTTTCCACAAATACAGTATCTGCCCCTAACCTCAGGTGTTTTAAGTTTACAGGAGAAACTCTAGTGTTAGACTAATGGCATATTGATAAAGACAGTATTTAAATAGAATAGGATTATAATTATTTTTCTGAAATTAAAATTCTTTCCTTTAAAGAAAGACAACTAAACTCTGAAAATAAAAATGCATAGTACATACACATAAAAACCCAAGAGAAGAGCTAGGGGAAAACTATAAGTTGGAGTCAATGATGATGAACCAAAATACTACAATATAAAGGGCACAGAAAACATGCAATGTGGAAATGTGGACCATCATCACCCAATTTAATAATGCACTCAAAGTGCTCAGTAATCTCTAAAATTAATTTCTACAGAGTGAAATGCATGGTTTCTACAGTAGGATGTTTCTATAATAGATTATTAGAATATGAGAAATAAATGATATATAAACAAAAATTATTACAAGTATTTTTATTTATCAATACATACTTATGTACTATAAATCAATGAGTGAAAGTGGTTTGTGGCTTATAGAATATTAGACTGGACATTGGAAGAGTGATATTATTTTAATTCTGCCATCATATAGATTTAAGCAAAAAAGAAAGAATCACTGGGACTATTCTCTTGGACTTGATTTTCTTTTCTATTAAATGTGATAAACATGGACAAGTCTGACATTCTATGAACCTGTGTTTCACAGTAAAATCAAGTTGCACATATTTTCATCATTGTTTTAAAACAAAAGTATATTTATGCCATCCCATGCCCTTTTTCAAGAAATAAACAATAACAAATTTTAAACACTTAACAAGAGCCAAGATATCTATACTAGTGGGTAAAATACAGAGTATTAATTAGAGAAATGTAATAATCCTTCTATTTATATTATCCACAATTACTCTCATTACTTCACTTTTCTTTGAACTCCTCACAGACAGTAATATCTGGTAATTCACTAATTGTTGTTTCTTTTTTTTTTTTTTAAAGAGAGAGAGAGAGAGAGAAAGAGAGAGAATTTTAATATTTATTTTTTAGTTTTCGGCGGACACAACATCTTTATTTGTATGTGGTGCTGAGGATCGAACCCGGACCACCACGCATGCCAGGCGAGCGCGCTACCGCTTGAGCCACATCCCCAGCCCTCACTAATAGTTTTATGTGCAGAGAATTGTGTCTCCAACTGGGTATACTGCCAATGCTGGGCTAGTATTCAACCCTTGCCCTCTAATCATCCTTGTGGGCCACTTATTTAACCTTGGTTAGGCACAGTTATTTCATATGTAGAATTAGTAGGGCACAATAACCCTTCTAGGACTATTGTAAAGATTAAATGGATAATAATGCTCAGGCTATTGTAAGATTAAATAATAAGTAACAAGCATTTACACAGATCCTTACTTTGCAGAATGGAAAGCATCTTTTGTATCCCATAAAGCCCTTAACAGTGCCAAGTCTATAGATGTTTCATAAATATTGGCTGCATCATTAAGTAAATGATAAACATGTACTGAAAAATCTACCTGTGTCTGGCTTTGGAGTAGGCATGGGAGAAAATAAAACTGAAGTCTGTCATAGCCCCTTTTTTTCCTAAGTCAACTGAACACTAAATAATGATATTAGAACTATGAAGTAATTTCAGTGTAGCTTAGAATAATGTGACTGGAGAGAGTCCAAAGTGTTTAAAAATACAAAACAAATATAATAAAACTCATAGTAGTACTTAAATAGGAAATATTTTAGACTATAGATACAGTTTATTTCCCTAAATAAAAATGTCCCTTGGAGTTAAGCTTTAATGAGCTAAATGTGAATATTTGTCTCATTGAAAACCTGTTTTATTTTTCTTGGAAAAGAAATCACAGGAAAAACACTGCAGAGTTTCAAGTTCCATGATAAAGGAGAAAAAACAAAATGGGTTTTCATAGATGGGATGAAATCATGTTTCCATGGGAACCCTGAACTTGTTCTTGCAGTCCAACTTAAGTTGGCAATTTGGGTGTACTTCAACTATAAAAATAGATTTGGTAACTAAAAGAAAAAATTATACATCATATCATGAATATAATTTTCAAATGATAGCTAAATGCATTGGAAGCATCTCACTGGATTAAAGACATATTTTTAAATTTCTCTAATAATTACCAACTTCACTTGGCAAAAGTATCATTTAAATTAGAAACAAATCCAATTAACCAGATTGTGCCAGAATAAACAAAATCTAGAATATGGTTGCCCTCTGATTCCAACATTGGAGCACCAACAGGGACAAGGACTTCCTCTATTACAGACCAGCAGAGTGTGGATTTAAAAGTTTTTATTGAATCAGGATAACCAAAATAGACTCAACATCTTAGCCCAGACAATCAAGGCTACCATTTTTTTAGAATTACGGTTTTTTCCAAATTAGATATCCTTTCATGGCATATGATTGGTAAGCAAAGCACAAATAAGTCACCAAAATGTTTCTGATTTTTATTTATGATTTAAACATTTTGCCTTATATTTTAAATCTATTAAAGCTTTTTTACCCTTAACTACATCATTGTTGTATAGAGATTGACTCCAGCCTTTGAATTTGTTTCATGTGACTCTCTTTTGTATGACTCACTATTTTTCAGACACAAGAGTCAAAGGATAGCAAATATAAACCTGAATAATCAACGCTAATAAATCAAGTTTTATCCATGTGATAACAAAACTGAGAAAATTACGATTAATGTTTAATGCATTATTCTTCCCTCAACTCTTACTTGCATGTTACTTTCTTTCCTGTCACTACCAAGCTTTGGAAGCTAGGTCTTCATCTAATTCCCTCTATTTCCTCGCCTTCTGCTAAATCTTCACTCAGTAACTTTCACTGCAATAACTTTCTCTGAGAGCTTGGGTGGCTGCTCATCTCCTCTACCCTCTTTTATCTCACATAGTGGATTTTAAAAGAACACAGGTGATACAATATTTCATATTCTCTTTGCACCCCTTCCTCTATTGACTCACACCCTCTACCTGCAGAAGCGTCCACCAACCTGATCTGGCAGTGCAACTGCCTATATATCAAGATGGAAACATTTTTGGATATTTGTCCAAATGCAGGTTCTTTTGTACTTTCCTTACACACTGCTGCACACCTTGCATAGTACATGTTTTCAGAGAAACGGGTTTAAATTCTCAATCCAACAATCGCTGTATACTTAAGTTTCTTCAGTCTTTCTGAATCTTACTGTCCCTTCTTTCTGAAAAAAAAAGGGGGGGTAGATAAATCTACCCCTTTTATCTTGAAGGGCTATTGTTAATGCCACCTGAAATGGCATGAAAGCCCTTTGCATAGTCTCAAACTTCTATAATAACTAAATTTAAAAGCATTTTTATTCCTTTTCCCTTAATGTTTTTAACATCAGGATTTGGTGAAAAGCAAGTGATTGCTGTAGTGTAAAGCAATCCTCCTCTCCTGAATGCTCACAGTACGTTATCAGAAAATTTTAAGCAGTTGTTGATCACTTTCTTGTATAGTACACACATTCATGTGTATGTGGGTAGTTCCCAATTTTCTGACTAATTACCCATGAGTCCCTCAAAGGCTGGGTTTAAATCACTAATTCTCATCCATAATAATTCATGTGTTGTAGGCAATCTATTAAATATTTTAAAGGCTCACACATCATTAGTAAGATACTTTCATTTTTTTTCACAATGGTTATAGATTTATTGTAATCCATCTGCTCTTTGATTTTGAATTCTTTTGTTGTGCTGGGGGATCAAACTCAGGGCCTCCCTCATGCTAAGCAAGCGCTTTACCACTGTGCTACATCGCCAGCCCTCCATCTGCACTTTCTGAGATGACTTCTCTTAGAACCACACATCAGTGGAATGACTGGCTAGAACAAAGTGTACAGAATGTGGTTGTGGAATGCTATATAGTCCACTGGGACTTGGGGGATCTATTGCTGTGTTAGTGGCTATGTTCCAACCAACCAAGCCAATCCAGATACCATCCAACTCCACAAGAAGACCAACATTATTATTTTTGGAGAATATTTTAGGAAATTCATATTTTAGCTTTGAAATGGTAAACCAAATAAAACCAAAGGGTGATACAACCAAATATATAAACAGCAAAAAAGATACCTTTCATCTGCTCACACACATGCATGACTTTCATTTTTGACAAAGGAAGTCTTTTAAACCCAAATTCATAGTAAGATAACATAGGTGCTGAGAATCCTATTCTCTCTCCTTTTACTCTGTTCTGTTATCCAAATAATTCCCACTGGACTCATCATCAGAGACTTTGATTAGGGTCAATATCATGCAGATGTGAGACTCACGAGTTGTACACAGCAAGGTTAGGTCAGCATTAGCCACAGCCTCTGACCAAGAGTCCAGTTCAATTCTTTTCTCTAAACACCTGTGAAACCTTGAAGCTATATTTTCTTAACACACATCTTTGACCCAGGCCAAAACTTCTTAACGCATGAGGGGTGAGCTGGATTTTTCCACACCTGCTAGCATTTTTTTAAACAATGAAAAATTTTGAGATCATCTACCTCAATATTTTTATTTTTATAATAACAAGGTTATTAAGTACATAAGAAGTAAATTTATAATTAGAAGGTGAGTACTGATTACATACTCCAATCAACTTAAAAAGTTTTTCCTGTATTAAGCCAATATTACCATATTTGGTGGTAAGTACTCTTCAAATGTATAAATCCTTACATAAATACAGACAATCCACACATTAACTTAAGTTGTAGAAGTTGGATGTTAATTATAAAATATTTTAAGTTTCAAAATAAGAAGAAATGATACTCTCAAATGTAACTAAAGCATGTTGTTAGCTTTTCTATTGAAGTGAGATTTCTATAAAGGACTCTATATGTGTTTTATTGAATGGTATCCACTGTCTATATAACTGGACAAGGGAATAAGAAGGACAACCCTTGGTGGGGTCCCATTCCTAGGTCATGTGAAGCCAAACTACCAATTAAGTCAAGTCTTTCATCTCACATAAACCCCAGGTTAGAACAGAACCATCCAAACTATAACACTCTCCACAGAAGTGACAACAAAGAATTTCCTCAGAGACTCAGCAGAGTACACAGTAAATACATTTAAAGAGCAAGAACCTTCCCTGTGAAGAGAAAAACAAAGAGAATAGTCCTTAAGAAACATGAACTAGAAGACTGAAAGGTACCAGAAAGTCCTTTCAATCCAACTATATTGTTTAACAGATAGAAGCTGATAACTAATGAAGTTAAATATTCTAAGCAATAAATATACTGTAATGACATGGCCAACAGCAAACTTAGGTCAACTCGTCAACAAACTATGTTCTCTCCAATCTAACACACTGCCTCCCTTAAATGGGAAAAAGGTTTAATGTTACTGCTCTAGAAACAACCTCTATAAATCAGCACTCAGTTTAACCACATTCAGTATTCCAGAAGCCTCAAGAAACTACTCCCCTACCCCCAGCTGTTTTCCTCAACACTGGGCAGAAGCACTGCGCTCCAATCCTCACTCTGCAAAGCACCAGGTATATGATGTTCCTGGTAACTGAGTCCTCTGAGAGCTGGTGGCATATGTAAAAATGAGATAGGAAGCCAGTTCTAATCCAGCCCACTGTCAGGGGGACTACCTGCGACAATGAAAGGTCAGGAGTTTCTCATTCTGTGACATGCAATTTTTAATACTGAGTATTAAAAATTATGTGCTACCAAAGAATCCTCATTTCTTGATCTGCACTATGTACTATGTGAAAACAATTCAGTACCTTTTTAAACAGCTATGCTTTAAAAGTGTTTAGAGAAACTAGATTGTCAGAAAAATATTCTGGGGTACCTTTTATGAAGTATAGAGAAAATACAAATATTTGATATTCTTATACTCATGATGGTTTTCTAATAGTATTTCCAGGCATAAAAAGACTTTATAAAAAAAAAAAGAAAGAAAAATATCAGAATTAAGTTCATAGAAGTTGTTAAACATATCACTGTTCTGTTCTTGATACATTTCTTTACATTGCTTAAAATCAAATGCTTTTCCTTAACAGCATAATAAGATCACCATGAATTGATATTGCTATAGATTTGCAAAACAATAGCTCCCTTTTAGATGGAAATAAAACATATCCCTTACTCACTTTAAACATAGAGAAAATACCCAATATATAACTGTCTGTAGTTTCTATCATATATACATCATTTTTAAGAAATTTATGTACTCACTTTGCAAAATGAGGGTTGTTATAATTTCTTGAAATGCCTTTTAACTTCTGAATTATCATGTTTCTTCTCTTATTTTGGAATATAGTATGGACACACTTGTTTAGAGTTTTTGAAGCAGTGATTACTGTTTCCTACTTGTTTTAAATCTTGGCATTATACTATTTTCAGAAGTAAAACCCCAAAATTCTTCCAAGTGTGCTGTCTTTATTTCAAGCACACTTTTTAGTCTTTCTATGTAAGTTGAAAAGAAAAAAATAAACTGGTCCAGTTATATATGCAAGTTCTTCAAGAGATTAAATGAATGATTAGATTAGTAACAGGGTCATAAAAATGACACTTTACTCTCAGAGAAAAATTCTTCTGGAGGAGAGGTATTTTTCACATTATAATTGTGCCTTGAAAGTCAACTTACATGGACAGATTGATATAAAGCCAAAGTGGTGAAAGGTTTTACAAATAAAAATTATTTAAGATAAAAAATATGATTTGGTTTATAAAAAGTCATTAGCAAAGATTGCAGTAAAAATTCCATTGCATAATCAAAGCATACCTATCCTTTGTGATGTTATCAAGGTAAATTCCACTTTATTATGCAATAAAGACAACATTTTATCAAGTAATGTTTTTCTCAGGATGAATAGATCGCCCATCCACCCACTGAATGGGACTTTATTCATTTGGAGGGCAAACATTTATTGAGTACCTGATTTACTGAATACCTGATATTTATTGAATACTTGATCAGCATGTAGGTGTTAGGAAAATGTAATAATCACTTTCAAGGCACTTAACTGTGTGGAGAAAAATTATTATAAATACATCCTGTTTACCCAACAAGTTAAAGGTATATTTTACATTTTTTGGATGTTTAATAATAGCTGAACTATGTTATTATCTAATACTTAATAGAAGTTCAATCAATATTTCTTTATTTTTAATATAATTTCTTAT
This sequence comes from Marmota flaviventris, assembly GCF_047511675.1. NCBI lineage: Eukaryota > Metazoa > Chordata > Mammalia > Rodentia > Sciuridae > Marmota > Marmota flaviventris. The sequence continues at coordinate 98,304,727 of NC_092503.1, read as the reverse complement.
GTATTCACTCAGCATTTATTGCCTGCCTGTGAAATGATACAACATGTGCACAGCAACCTGCACCTCACTGACACAGAAGTGTTCAATAAATGTCTTGATAGGTAAATAGTCGCCAGCCATGGCTACATTTGTGTACACAAGAGATAAACAAAGAATTTTGGTGCAGCAGTTACAGAAAATAATCTGCGGGGGATCCAGGCAAATAAGTAGTGCTGGTAGCAGAGGGAACCAAGGGAGCAAGTATGCAAAATTTTACAAACATCTTAGTATCAACATACACAGCAAGTTTAATATTACTGAGTATTATCATTGTCATCTATGCTCACTTCCTGTAAATCCTACCTAAAATTTCTTCATTACTAAAGACTTGAAAAGGATCAGCATTTTGAATTTTATTTAGGAATAGTTTTTGTATAACTAAGAAGGATGGAGGGCTAAGGGCTGTAGCTCAGTGGCAGAGTGCTTGCCTAGCATGTGTGAAACACTGGGTTCTATCCTTAGCACCGTATAAAAAATTAAACAAATAAAGGCATGCTGTCCATCTACAACTATAATTTTTTTAATAAAAGAAGAATACCATGTAGCCCTCAGAGTTGGAAGAAACATAAAATGTTTTCCAACACTCTACTCAAACTCATCCAGGAAGAGAAAACTTGCTACCGCTACCCTCTAAATAACCTATTTCATCTTTAGATAATTTTAACCTTACATGGTTTTTCCTAATAGAACTCTGAATAATAGCTCATTTTATTGATATAACATAGACCAGGCACTGGACTAAGTAATTACATACAATATTTGATACAACAAGCCTTTGAAATTGAAACTACCATGTTAGTTACATGAGCACAGTGAGGCTCAAAGAGATTTAAAGGAAACTAGTCATACAAAAGCAAAACAGGAAGTTTTGGTGAAGTTCCTTTGAGACCATATGACCTCTGCTTCCCACTACACAACTTGATAAAGTTCTTTTTTAAAAAATTAATGTTTATGTGTTTTATTTAGTTATACATGACAGTAGAATGACTTAATGCACTTTGATATATCATACATAGATGGGGTATAATTTCTTATTTTTCTGAGTATACATGTTGTAGAATCACAGTATATATATATATATATATATATATATATATATATATATATACACATATATATATATGTATATATATATATGTATATATGTATATATATATGTATATATATGTATATTTATATGTATATATATATGTATATATATACACACACACACATATACATACACACACACATACATATATGGATCCATATATATACATATGGTAATAATGTCTGTTTCATTCTACTATCCTTCCTATCCCCTTATACACACACACACACACACACACACACACATATACATACACACACACACACATACATATATGGAGCCATATATATACATATGGTAATAATGTCTGTTTCATTCTACTATCCTTCCTATCCCCGTATTCCTACCCCTCCCCTCCCTTCACTACACTCTACTCAATCTAAAGTAACTCCATTCTCCCCTAGTCTCCCTTCCCTTATTGTGAATTAGCATCTGCATATCAGAGAAAACATTTGGCCTTTAGTTTTGGGGGATTGGCTTATTTTGCTGAACATGATATTCTCCAACTCCATCCATTTACCAGCAAATGCCATAATTTCATTCTTCTTTAAAACTGAGTAATTGATAAAGTTCTTAAGGTAAAATCTGCCTCTTGTGAATTCACATTTTGTAATTCTTCTTAATGAATGCATAAAACCAGTGCTATGTACACAGCCAAGGTTTCCCAACTATTGACATTTGAAACTCTTTATTGTGGCATCTGTCTTGTGCATTTTAGGATGTTTGCAGCATCCCTGGTTTTCATCCAACAGATGCTAGCAGTACCCTCTCCAGTTGTAACAGACAAATATATTCCCAGGTATGGCCAAATGCCTCCAGGGCACAAACTTTCCCCAACAACAACAACAAAAAAAAAATCACTGACTCAGTCAATAAAGGTTTGTCTCAGGACTGGAAAGTAGTCTTTAATGAAAAAAAAAAAAAACTAAATTTGAAGTTTGTTTTAGATTTCATACCAGGAACAAGTTCATATTCTTGGCCCCAAAAATAAATTAATAAGATAAAAAGAATCCATGTGTTTAGAAGACTTGAATTTGCTTGTTAACTTTCTGTTTCAGGCTTCAAGCTTGCAAGAAGCTCTGTTATTCCACTATCAGTGTTTTGAGGATATTGCCTTTATTTAAGAATTGAAATACTTTGGAAATAGTACATCAGGTATTCTCAAAAACCAATTTAAAAGTAAATCAAGAAACGCATGCAAGTTCATGGTTTATATCTTATCTTTATTCCTTGGCCATGAACAATATAGTCCTTTTAAAATGTTCTTTATTTATTTTAGACTCATAGACAATTAATTGTAAAACAGGAGGCAAATAACAATACTGTTGAGGAGTTCTGTTATACTTCACTCACATAATAATAGTCACTATATTTTTCATGTTTTTCAATTCATACATCTGCAAAGCTCTACAAAGATCCCAAACTTATAATGAATTTGTTATATATTCTGAGTCTTTAGTAAATTCAAAGAATATAATGTAAAAGCAGCACTGCTTCTCTAGGGAGTAATTAAATTTACCATATCCAATCCATCTCTATGATGAAATGCAGATTTCCTATTAAAAGACAAATCATTCATTTAAATCAGTTGGATAAGATAGTACTAAAAGAAAATTCATCTGGTTACATTTAAGTTTCAGGAAAAAAAAAAAAAAACATGTACAAAAGGATTCTTTGGCTTTTGGCCTAGAGAATTTTCATGATTGTCAATTGGATATATTTTCATTCAGCTTAGCTCTAATTTTTCAAAGAAAGAGACTCCTAGGGAGGTGTTGGGATAATTACAAAGCAGATCACATATATCAGAACACTCGGATTCCTACAGACAAAAGCTTATTCTGTGATTTTCAATGAGTAGACTAATCCGATGCCCTTGGCTTTTACTAGCCTTTCATTTTTACTCCTATATTGAGATACCATGTGAGTCACTTGTGTATATTCATTTTTTATTAAATGATGACAAGGTGCATACCAGGGGAAGAGAGACCCTTAGTCTATTCAGAATAAAAAAAAAACTTAAAAAAAAATCTTTGGAATACTGGCTAAACTGGTGTTGCATGTGGGACCACTCACTTCTGGGATAACACTAGTCCTGCCAATGTTATTTTCTATGATAATTAGTCCTTGCATTAGTTGTGCTCCATTTGAAGACAAGCTGACAGTAATTGGCAGTAACATTAGTAAGTAGAAGGTAAGTAACATGTTTTCTTTCTATATTCTTTGCTTTTTATTATTACCATGTCCTCTCCAATGAGAAGTATTCTTCCCTTGCCTAATTGTACCCACTAAAGTACTACACTGAATGGTGAGAATGGGTACCCTGGTCTTTTTCCTAACTAGTGAAAATGTTTTCAGTTTTTCCCCATTCAGTGTGACATTGGTTTGGGATTGGCCATATACAGTCTTTATGATGTTAAGGTAAGTTTGTTCTATCCTTTTTTTCTTCAGGGTTTTCATCATGAATGGGTGTTGAAATTTGTTGATGGCTTTCTTTTTTCTTTCTTTCTTTTTTGTTGCATCTATTGGGATAATATGATTTATATCCTTAATTCTAATTATATCATGTATTATGTTTATAGATACAGTGGTTGGTAAAAATGTAAATTAGCACAGCCACTATGCAAATCAGTAGGAAGCTTTCTCAAAACACTAGGAATGAGTAGAATTTGGTCCAGCTATATCACTCCTCGGTATTTACCCAAAAGAATGAAAGTCAGCATACCACAGCAATATATGCATATCCATGTTTACTGCAGCACACAATTCACAATAGCCAAGTAATGGAACCAGCCTAGGTATCTGTCAAGAGATGAATGAACAAAGAAAATGTGTTATATGTGCATAATGGAGTTTACTCCATATGTTAAGGAAAATAAATCAGACTCAGAAAGTCAAGGATCTCTCTCATGTAGAAGATAAAAAAAAAAGAGAAAAATTAAAGAGGAGAGCATTAGGGTAGAGCATAAAGATAAGGGTAAGGGAAGAGGGGCAGGCAAGGGGAGATACTGGTGAACACAATTGATCAAAGTATGTTATGTGCATGTACATATATGCCACAATAAAACCCATTAGTTTGTATGATTATTATGCACCAATTAAAAAACAAGCACAATTTTAAAAAGTGTTCTAATAGGCAGGGAAGGGTCTGTGCTTTCTTATTTCATATTTTATTCATGCCCTAAGCAACATTCTTTATTCTATAACATAAATCATTGAAACATTTATTAATTTGCTTTTCCAAATAACTGAACCATTAAATTTTTAAAATAAAAATAAATTATTCTGAGAATTCAGTGCTTGATTTGTGTAATCCTTTACAATGCTCATTCAGTCTTACAGAGACCACCAGTAATTGGTTTCTAATGATAAGTACAGTTATTATATTTGTTTTTAATAAAGAAATAATTCTAATTTTTAAAAAAACATTAAAACTTAATATAGAACTATATTTGCATAATGCATTAATGGTAAACTACTGACACATCAAAGATGCCCAGGAATGTAATATCTTTAGAAATTGCCAGAGTAAAAAAAATTCACCATGGTTCATGTTAATATTCATCAAAAAATTTTCCATCTTATGAGAACTTAATTAATTAATCATTTAATATGTTTTAAAATTTCAATCTTAGTTGATTCTTCACCTGCAAGGTGTTGGAAGATAATTCTGCCTGGCTTCTGTGTATCTTGAATCAGCTCATACTCCAGACTACCTTCCCAGGGATATGGAGACACATCCCATATGGCCTTGGGAGATGGATAGCATCGCTCTTCTGAGAGGTGGACAAACTTGTTTCCCAAGTGGTGTAATAAAGATGATTTCTTCCTCTAGTACAAATACTGAAGAGATTTGCCAGAACCTTTTTATAAGATTAGGGATTTCTTGAGCTTGGAGTTCTTTAGCTGTGACACATACACATTGGTACGCAACATCCACCTGGGTCCTCCATATCACCCCCATCCCCATAGGACTTGATGGGAAAAGCAACCAACACAAACATGAAGTTCATGCTGTCTGTTGTGAGTAATAAAGTCCTTTGTCTCAGTCCCAAGAGTCTCCTGCCTGCCAGCATCTATAAAACTGTGGAAGATGAACTTGTTAGCTTGCAAGTATGGTAAAAGCTGACTCTTTGCAGTTCTTAACATAAAAATTCTTATGTTAAATAAAAAGTACAAATCACCATGTATAACAGAACTTTACTACTTAGTATGGAGGTCTACAGTGTTCTTTAGCAAAAATGTATGTTCTAGTCTATACTTCTTGCTAAATACAATCAAAACAAAAATATATACTGATTTTAATACTTCCCATCCTGATATTTATATACCATATATCAGTCAGTATTGCTACTTAACAAATCTTAATCTCCTTTTTGAATGTGCGAGACAAACTAATTTTTTAAAACCATATGTAACACTAAAGAATAGGATTGTGTTTCTAAAAATCAGCAGATTTAGCTGAATCAAAACATAAAAACAATGACAGTGTAGGCTTTTTCCTGACATTGTTCTACTTTACCAAGTCTCTTACTGGAAAAATCACATCAAAATGAGACATATGATGAAAATAATGATATATTAGGTTTCATTTGGGCAACTATGCTGAAATATTATAGTTGGAAAGTACTCCATTTAATTAAACTCCATTATTTAACAAAAAGTACTGCTTGACCTATCAGAACAAGTGACCCAAATCACACCAACCACTTTTCTGCCTCTCTCTAAATGGATGGTGTTGAAAAATAGCACTGCTCTTGAGCAAGACACATGCAACATAACTTGTAACATAAAACTAAAACATAAGTCAATATACATGGAAAGAAAAAGTCCTGACCCTCCAGAGGGTGGAAAAAGTCAGAAAAAGTGTTCTCTTTTCTCAAAGTTCAAAAAATAATCACTTTAACCAGTAAATTAGTTTAAACACCACTGACTCCTCTAAAGCCACAGATTTTAAATTGTTATCCCTCTCCCCAAAACCCTTAAAATATTCCATCTTCCTTTAACATTGCTTTAATAGAAGCCTTAATACAAGTTGCACAAACAACTTCTCCTGTTCCAAATGATCACTTCTTTCCATTAGTCTGAGACCCTCAGCTATCAAAAAACTATCTACCACCATGTCAACTGATCTTAATTGATTCTGAACACCTGCTGCCGAATGACTCAAAATTTCTGAACACTTCTAGATATTCATTCTTGGTGACTTCTACCAGTTCCTCAGTAAGACATTCTGAAAGCCTTACATAGCTAGTTAAGAACATGCAATAACTGGTGACATGAAAATCACAGAGCGCTACTCTAACAGCAAAGGTCTGACATTTTCACTTCCTGAAGATTGCCATTTGATAAATTTTCAGATTATTCCTGGCCAAAGGATGTGCTGTTTTCAGGTACTTGATGAAAAGAAAAAAAAATCTACATGAGGAAAGAATCTGGTAAGGATTTGGGCATGAAAATATCTTTTCAGAGAAAGGGACTTCAAATGGCAAAGCTGTGCCACTGATGTGGATCACAGGCAATATTTTGAAATTTTTAATTATACTCACAGACTTTAAATTTAACAGAGCACCTTGTACTTATTATAGAAGTTATAATCAGTATTTATACCTTTGTATAAATTGCTTTGTAATATCATTTTTTTCATCTTATTTCAAATATTATTCCCCAAAATCAACAGTAAAAATAATAAGCAAAATTATTTAAAGAATCCTAATGTCTTGAGTTTTAGTCTTTAAAACTAACAGTACAAATCTTATCAGCATATGCCATTGAAAAAGGAAAACAACACTCAGGCATAGTAAAATGCCAACATATTGCCAACAGGGCAATATTTATGGTCAAGTTTAAGCCAAGGTAAGTCACTTGGCTTTCTTCACCTAAGAAACAGGAATATTCTACTACTCCTTTCTAGAACTAGAGCAAGGTAATTTTTTCAATATGTTCTTCATCATTTAATATATATGAACCATCTATTAATGATTCAACTTTTAAAGAAAGATATTTGTCCCTTTTCTTCATAATTCCAAAGGGAAAAGGCAACTACATGATATATATTTTAAAGCCTTATGAATTAAAGCATAGAAAATAAACCAATTCCTCAATGATATTAACGTTATCTGGCTTTTCAGGAAAGAATTCACAGAGGACTTGAGAATATAAGCAAATACCAGATTGTCAGCTTTCTACTTGAGGCAGCTGCCAACTAGCAGGTCTGCTTTGACTCACACTGTGTTCAGAAAACCCCACTTTCCTAACTCAATTATCTTGAAGTATTTATGTGGTGGTGGTAGTGTTTGGTTTGCTTTTATGATACAATGCGTGGCTTGGTATCTATAGCATTAAAGTTTATACGAAAAGCAGATGTTTTGCCCTGCCACAAAGAACAGAACAAAGTGACAAAACTAAATGAGGCAGGAGTTAAGTTGGGATGACAATGAAACTTTTAATGAGACCAAACTGAAAAAAAAGGTTTGTGCACACTTTCTGCAGAGATTTTTAAGAAGCAGAAAAGATTCTCTCTCTGTAGGATGGCATCTGAAGGGGAGCACACAAGACTATAATGGACTTTGAATAACCCAAGTCCTTTTCCAAGTCTATAATGGTGACATGGAGAATCTTCTTAAGGGAGTAACTTTTCAAAAACTAAAAACAGTACAGTTCCAGATCACCAAAACTGCAATGCTGGTTTTGTGACCCCGACTCGGAGTTACTGGGATGTACCAGGAAACCACAATTCCTGGCAGCTGCACATTCTATGTGAAAATGTTTACCAGATGTGAAGTTCATATGATCTGTGCTGTGTAATAGAAACAAAAATGAATGTGCTGTGTAATATGACATGCTAGTCCATTCTGTGAGCCAGAAGCACAGAATTGGCCTCATATTTAGGCAGACCCTATGGGGTATTAGTTTGGAGCAAAGAGAAAATTTCTTAAGCCCCATCTCCAAACTCCAATTAAAACTAATCTCGTGTGATTGTTAAGTCTAAAATTCTACCAATAAAGATTCCTTCCTTTAGATAAAGAATTCTATCTTTGTAAAATGAAAAGCCCCTTGGGAGACATAAAGTGTTATCAGTTATTATACTTGAGGGTAAATGTATTTCAGATCCTTGTCTTGACAGCTGGTTTTGATAACAGGAATACATGAAGCTCTGTTGTTTGGAGGGAGGGAGGGAGAGAGAGAGAAGGAGGGAGAGAGAGAGGGAAGGAGAGAGAGAGAGAAAGGAAGGGAGGAAGAGAGAGGGAGGGAGGAAGAGAGAGGGGGAGAGAGGAAGAGAGAGAGAGAGAGAAGACAGAGAAATCTCTGAGATAAAATACGTGAATAACTACTTTACCACTATTATTTGTCTATTCATCCATATTCAACAGTATTTACAGATAGCTACTATTCTCCAATGTACTAAGCATTGCAGATGTGAGTCTAGAAAGGTCCAGTAATGGCCTCAACAAGTATAGAATTTTTGGAGGGAAGATATCAAATACACTACTTTAACATATTAGTAGAGCTATTAACAAAGGTAGACACAGGTTCAAGGAGATCTCAAAGAGTACCTAATTCATGTCTGGCAGAGGGAAGAGGGGTGACTTTCCAAGAGGAGGCAGTTTGAACTGTGACTTAAAGGAGAAGAAGGGACCTGCTTGATTTCCTTAACAGGACTGGAAAAAAAGTCTTTGTAAGCACTTGGAAACATAAAAGAACACAATGAGCTCAGAGAAGCAGCAGGTCTGCAGTGAAGTCCCTGTGGATGGAGGGAGTAGAAGTGGTGTTAAAGGGGATGAGTGGCAGGGAAGGTAGTCAGCAGCGTGAAGGGCCTTTTACATCAGTGACAAGCAGTGGGCTTTGTCCTTAAAGCTCAATACAGGAGAAGTTTAAGCAGAGGTGACATATTCTGGTTCAAGTTTTAGAAAGTAGCAATAGAGATAATGGTCCGAGAGACCATGCATGGCAGCAGTCTAGGTGAGAGGCAGGAAGGGCTAGATGTAGTGCAGAAAGCACAGAAACAGAGGTGACAGATATGCCAGAGTTAAAACAGGCCAGAGGTTGATGGTTGCATGGTGTGGTGGGAGTAGAGTACGGGGTAAGAATGAGAACAACTCTAGCCTTTGGCTTGGACATCTAGTGATATCTTTCCTGGGAAAAAGAACTCAGAAGGAAAACCAAATTTGATGGTTGGAGAGTAGAGTAGGAAAAAATAAAATAAATTTCTTAGGTTTTGGACAATTATGTGTGAGTTTCATATAAAGTATTCATGTATGGAAATGTTTACTTGGCAGCTGAATATATGGACTCATATGCCAGGATTGGAAGAGTCGGGGGGAGACACTGATGCTAAGCAGAGTGAGCAGACCCTGGTCTGGCTTACTATTTGTCTTTGAGTAGCAGAGGTTCAGATTTTGACCCATCAAAACTCTTTATATTAAAAAAATTTAAATATGTTAACAGTACAAAAATAGTAATTGTCAGTTCATCCACATTATTGAGTACTATAGAAGCACAAAACTCAAGTGATCCAAGAATACTTAGTGACATTTCATAAATACAAGTAAGGGGAAAATTAAAATGCAAAACTACATAGTAAGCCATAAATATAAATGTAAAATAAAAATAAAAATGACATTCATATAATAGCATTATGGGATGTAATTTCTTTTTGTTTCCAAGTTTTCTTTAAAGATTATGTATTATTTTGGAATCAGACATAATAAACATTTTAAAATTTGTATATGTTTTAGGTAAAGTTAACATTTTAAAAAAATACTGTCTATGACCAGCAAAAAAAAAAAATAACTGAATTATCCTATGCTAACCATATAGGTTGGATTATGCTGAGTAACAAATATATATATAAAAATGCTGTGTATCAAAACAGCAATGATTTATGTTTTGCTCCACTAGGAGCAGGTTAGTGGCTCTCCTTCATGTTCTTCATTTTAGTCTGAGGAGCTAAGCCATTTGCCATAGCAGAATTAAAGAGCTCTGACAGGTCTACACTGAAAATTAAATTATTCCATCCAGAAATGTAACTGGGCCAAAATATATGAGCCTACCATGTAATGGAAATGTACTTATCAAACAGAACTAAGCAAGATCACATATAAATTAAAATTCATTTCCCCTCTACCACTAACAACCAAAAATAAAACTATGGGGGATTTTTACAGCAGTACTGTTAAAAATACAAATCATGATTCTTTAATAGATTGTGAAGTCAGTTTAGGGGGCAATGACCAATATAGCTTAATAGAATGGAATGGGAGGGGAAAGGACAGAACACAGTGCATATATAAAAGGTAAATATATATCATGAAACAGTTTTTATATAAATGCATATGTATCACAATCTAAAATCTGTTTCTTACTGTGAGTTCTATTTTAAAAAAATTATTTGAGAGCCATTGTTCTAAAGGAGGCTTGACTAAGTCAGACCCACAAAAACAAAACAATTCCCAGACCAGGTTCTTCAAGTCCAATGTCCTCTGACTACCTACCATGAGAAATGGGGAAAACTTGGTCACCCTCCATGGTGTCAATCTCAGAGAACTAAGTCCAAGTTTTATTCGTTTCTTTAGTATCATGCGTATTCAATCAATAAATCAATGATGCAATTTTTATTTTAGCATCTTCCAACTATTAAGAGTACCATTGCTTTTTGTTTCTCCTAAACTAAAAACTTTCCAGTTCCCAAATAGGGTTTCCTTAATTCTGTAGAGCCTGTCTGTTAGGAATATATACTATTTTTCTATTAATTTAAATGGCATCCTTAACCAGATGAATGATAATGTAATTTTTTTTACTTTGTATTGATATTGTCATTATCATGTTTTGTAAGGTGTTAATTTTTATCATGCTTACTTATGCTTTTTAATATTTAAGGAAAGAAAATACATTTCAAAACCATATTTAGTTATAAAATACCTATTATTTCTAACTCCTTGTCACAGGCTTACTAACTACAATTTTCAGTACTCTTATTACTTATCTTCAACCAATAAAATTCAAATCTGAAATATGTTCATTCTATATGTCTGTTTATGGGTAAAGTAATTTATAAATTTAGTTTCACATTTCTCATTTCAAAAATGAATTTATCTTAACACAATCATCTCTGTGAAACATCTACAACTGTTTACTTAAACACAAGAGTTTCAACCAATTTCAATGTTTCCAACACCACCCTCAAACACATTGCCATGTTTTTTCCAACCTATTCTTCATAGCACTGCCAGTTCAAAAGCCAGTCTTTTTTTCTGCTGAAAAAATGCTGGCTATGAGCGGGGTGTGTAGCTCACAGTGGTAAAGCATATGCTTAGCATGCATGAAGCCCCGGGTTTCATGCCCAGCCCCCAAAACATAAAAAATTAAATGCTTGCTAAAGAGCCAAGAATAACAAAGCTCTCACATGTTACAATCTTCTTTTACCTCCCAGATGACTCCACTGCCATTAACTAGAATGTCAGATGAGGTTTCCTGAGGAAAAAAAGAGTCAATGGGAACTAATATAATCTACCATCCTGACATTCAAGAGAACCAAATAAATCATGACTAACTGTGTTTAAAAGAATGGAAAATAAAAAGACCATCCTCAAAAATAAGCTAGTGTGCAATTTTTTACCATATAAAAGGAAGCTCTGGTATGGAAAAATGATGAACATCCTGCATTTGTTAATTAAGGAAAGATTACATTCAATTCAACAACAGCAACTTGTTAAAAAATGATGAGTCACAATATGGGGTTCCTTCCTGGTGTTATTCAGCTAGAATTGTACTGGGGGTCAGACTATACTCCAGGCCCAACAAGGCCATAAAGACACAACAGTGCAGGAAGTTGAGCAAGAAAACAAAGCCCAACTGGACTTCAGTATCTCCTCTGTAAAACCTGGGAGAAAGGAGATGAATGAGCTTGAAGATTGTTCCATTTCCAATTGCTCTAGTCCTGCTCTCTTGAATACTTTACTAATTATTTATACCATTAAATTCAAGGTCAATAACTAGCTTTATAAAATAATAAAAAAAAGTCATTTCTTTCCATTTTTCTGAAATAGATCTACAACCTAATTCATAATGAAGGAATCTTCTATAAATTAACATTTTATAATCAAAATTTCACCTGTCACATTTCTATTCCATTCAGAGCTCTAAGGACATACAGCTCATTCATATTCATCCTGTCTCCCTATCTGTGTCTCTGTCTCTGTCTCTGTCTCTCTCCCCCCCCATCTCTGTCTCTCTTTCACACTTCCAGACAAAAAAATAAGCCCATGAAATTTCTCCTCTTAAATAATAAGCATTACATAACTCCAACAGCATGCCTGCAGTGTAGTTTTGAATCCTAAAATGTGAGATATCCTAAACTATTTCATATTGTTCTCAACACATTAAAAAATTAGCAAACAAATACCAGAGCTGAATTTTGACCATTGACCAAGTGGTATGCCAAGAGAGAATTAGTACAAGAGCCTTAAATGCTAGAGAGGTGGAGTGGGGGTGTACAATTGGGCATTGGACATGTTAATTTTCATATGCTAATGGAATTATACCTGGAATTCTATAAATTGATAGCACTACACTTCAAGCTGAGTAAATAATGAAAATATCCTAGGAAAAACCAACTGGAGAGACTTAGACAAATATTAAATATTAAATAGACCTAGTAAATATTTTGGTTAATGCCTTAGAAATTGGGAATAGTATGCAGTGTTTTAAAATATATTTTAAACTTCTAATCTGTTAGACCTAGTGGGATAAAGAGAATAAATGATAGGCATTGATGGTGCCATTAATTATGCATAATTTTTTTTTTTACTAAAAAAGCCCTAAAAGGGATAACAACACATAAATTCAAGACAATAACATTATGATTATCAAATCTGCCTCCTACAATGTGAGGAAACTCATGAAATGAGAAACCCTCATGCTTCATTTCTCACTCAAGTTAGTTGGTTACATTCTGTTATGTAGACTTTTTTATTCAATGGTTTAAAACAGAAACAGCTGCATTGGACTTTATTAATCCTGGAAAACTGACATTTTTAGAGCAAGTTCCAAGTGTGGTCTCAGAATTCCAATATGTAAGATTTTATCCAAAAGAAGATGCTCTTTTTTACTACATCATCCGATTGCTTTTCATAATAACTTGCGAACAAGATTCCCCAGAGTCATATGACCTAGTGGTCCAAGGGAATGATTCAAATGGTCCACATATTATATTACTTGATTCAAAATGTTCACTTCATACCACCAATGACAAAGCAAACACCAAAATGATTTTCATTCCTTTCTACAATTACAGGTGATTTTGAATATTGTCGGATTAATACTGAACATGATAACTTCACAACCCCATGACCTATATTGTTAGAGCATCAAAAGAACAGTGTCACTCAGAGCCTAAAGAAAAGGGATTCAAAGCAGGAGAAGAAAAATTACCCCAGTAGAATTAGATGCCTATCAGACTGAGAAGGGAATGGTTTACAGAAATGAGGAAGAAGAGGGCAAAATGCACTGGCAAAATGAGCCTCAGATAGCTTCCCTGCCTAGCCAAACCCAAGAGGAGCAAGAAGGAGTCATGGTCAGAAGAGAAGACATTAGTACACTGCCTAACACCAATCACTGGGGGCAAGCTATAGTGAACAGAAAAAAAATATCCACATAGTATTAAATAGGAAATTGCAAACATATTGATGGGCATGTACAAATAAGAGTGAACAGTATTCAGTAAAATCCAGCATCATGGAGGAAGACTTTAAACTCAGCAAATTTAATAACTGGCTCTCATAGAAGCATAATAGTAAAAAAAAAAAGTGCAATTAGTTAAATGCAATTAATATAATTAGACATATGTAAGACTATTGATGCATTAAAAAGGAAAGAACCAATTAGTATCTTGGAAAATTAAAAAATTAATGATGGGCATAGCTGAATGGGAAACAGCTAGATAGAAAAATCAAGTTGAAGAATTCTGCCAGATTACAATGCAAAAGGTCAGATTTTACAAAATATTTAAAAAGAAATTTCTGAAGGAAAAACTAAGCATATGGATAAATAATGAGGGAACAGGTAAAAGAAAAGTTTTCAGTGCCAAGTAAACATTTGAATCTTTAGACAGTAAGAGTCTCACAAACACCAAACTGCTTGAATAGCAAAAAAAGACTTATTTTAGACGCATTTTGGTGAAAAATCATAAGTTAAATAAAGCAAAAATCCAATGAGTTTCCATGTATATGGGGGAGGAGAAGGTAGAAGACACATAAAAGAAATGTAATTGAGATTGTCTAGAGATTACTTATGACAAAAATGAGCCAAAAAAGAAATGAGACAAACTTTGAAAATTCTTCAGGAAAATAGTTCAGGGCCTAGCTAAAAAAAAAAAAAAAAAAAAAAAAAAAAAAAAATGCACTTTTAAACATTTTAAACTTCTAGATACTAAAGAACTCAAAAATTCATTATCATTCACCCTCACCAAAACAATTACTAGAGGATGAAAACTACGAATTAGTTGTAGAATAGAATGACAAAATGAAAAAAAATTTACCACCTTCCCCCAACAACCTTCTCAAAGTAAACTTCAATCTGAATTTGTTACTGAAAAAAAAAACAGCATTCTAGAAATAAAATGTATGTCCTGAGACTGGACACACATGCTGGCAATATGGGAATTGATGCATCTGGTCCAGCTCTACAGGAACCCTTCTGAAGAACTTAGAGTTCCCCATGCATCCAATTAACAGTTAACATCTGCTCCTGACAGATACTGTGCCCGCCCTCCCAGCAATTGTGTAAGTGTGTCTTCTCTACGAAGAAGTTGAAAACCCAAATAAGACATTATAAACCTGAGTCTTAACACTCTTTAAATTAGAGCCTTATAATTATACATGTATATACATAGTATTGGGGTTCATTTTGACAAAATCATACATGCAAAGAGTTTAATTTCAATCTCCGTTCTCCTACCTTTCCTCCCCCACTCCCTACCCTTATTCTCCTTCCTCTACTAAACTTCTTTCTTCTATATATACATAAAGTGAAATTCCCTTTGGTATGTTTACATATGGATATAACACGATTTTGTTTTGTTAAATTCATTCCATATTTTTTCCCTTTCCCTTCCTTCCCTCTTCATGCTAGTTCTCCTTCTTCTACTCCACTGATTTTGCCTCTATCTTTATGATATTTGATCTCCTCCCTGACCTCCTCCTTTCCCTTATTTTGCTCTAGTTTTCACATATGAGAGAGAAAACATTCGACCCTTGATTTTCTTGAGTCTGGCTTTTTCACTCAGCATGATTTTCTCCATTTCTATCCATTTACCAGCAAATGCCATTATTTCATTCTTTTTTAAGACTGAGTAAAACTCCATTATTTACACTTTTTAAAATAGGAATAACAACTTATAAAATAAACGCAAGACATGCTTTAGGAAGGAAGGGAGCCCTAGCTCAGGTTCTGAAGAAGGCTAAAATGAAGCATAATCACAGCCTAGAACTATTTGGAAGGATTTATTTGAAATTCATTCACAATGATACACAGAAAACTTTTTCTTTCTTTTTTTTTATTTTTCTTTGTTGGTACTAGGGATTGTCCAGGAGTGCTTTACAACTGAACTACATCCCCAGCCTTTTGTTGCTATTGTTATTTTGTTATTTTGAGACAGGGCTTCACCGAGTTGCTGAGGATAGCTTTGAATTTACCATCCTCCTGCGTCAGCCTCCAAAGTCACTAGGATTACAGATGTACATCACTGGGCATCAGAAAGCTCTAGCACTTCTCCAGTGGGTTCTTACACAGTTTGAGCATCTCTAATTAAAAAATATGAACTACAAAGTGCTCCAAATTTCTAAACTGAGCTCCAACTTGATGGTACAAGTGAAAACTTTCCGCACCTTCCCTTTTGTTATGGGTCACAGTCAAAACACAGGCACACTAAAGGTATTGCATAAAATTACCTTTGGACTGTGTGTACACGGTGTATATAAAACACACATGAATTCTGTGTTAAGTCTGGATCCAATCCCCATGATAAACTGTATTCAAAAATTCAAAAACTCCAAAATCCATATTCTGGTCCCAAGTTTCTCAAATAAGGGGTTCTCAACCTGGACTGAGCCTCCTCTTTTCCCTTTATATTCCAAATTCCTCCCCCTTCACACATATAGATGAACAGGACTGATTTTTTTTCCAAGTTGGAAGAGCACATATCTTTGTATTTCTCTTGGTAGATACTCCATAAACGAATCAGCACTTTACTAACTGAGCCAAAAAGATTTTTCCAAGTACCAAGCAAGAACACAGTACTAAAGGGTAAGTTGTTCATTCATTATGACATCTTCTTTAAATAAAGAAACATTTTATAACAAAATTGTAATGGCAACTAGATGGGCAGAAAGGTTAAGTTTCCTTTGCTTAAATCTTCTTTGTCCTATATATTTTTCTCTCTGGTTCTCCATTGACCATACTTCTCAATCAATTACTGTGCACCTCTTACAGCTTCAAAAGCTCACCATTCACATTATCTAAAATATAATAAAATTATACTTCCATCCCTATGACAAATGGAAATGTTCACCTAGCTATTAATGACCTCCTCACTTCCCAAATCAGTGGCCTATCTCACCCCCACACTTCACTCCTTACTTCACACTGCTTGAGAATCACTCTTGTGATTTTTCATATTCATCTTTTGACAGCTGTCCTTTCTCTTGATGGGTCATTTTCTTTCAGTCTTCTTCTTTTTAGCATCCTATTAACAAACGTGTTCTTAGCTAAATGACCACTGCCTCTCATCCAGAAAATACAGCATGCTCTACTGTTTCAGTGACCACTCTTACTCAAGAACTCCTGGTTCCATAGATTGAACTATCTTGTTTGCTACTTTACCCACAAATCTTCCATTCCGATCAGGCAAGTTATATCAAGCCCACTTGATACAATACAACAGGGAAAGAAATAAGGAAAAAGGAAAAGATAACTAACAATAAAATATATACCTTGAGTAAAACTACAAGCTGGTGGGTCAGTTGTGAACACGGCCCATACCCAGCTGGTAAGCCAGTGTTGTTATGTGGAGTGTGTGCTCACATACATTCTCATGTGGGCTGTGCCCACTCTGATGGATATTCTGGCCTTTCTGATTGTTAAATATTTTAAACCTCACAACTGGCAGTGAGCACTTAAAAAATTTACAGAAGAATGATTCACTGAACAACATGCAATGCTAGCCAAGTACCCAAAAAATCAATCAAACTAACCTATACTTCTATGAGAGGAGTACTAGGCTAGCATCAGAATACTGTGCCCATGACAATTCAAAAATGAATGGAAAAGTAAATCACATATAAAACTAATTAAATGTCTCCCCAGTGGAGAGTTAACACCCAATGTCAGCCTGATAGGAGGTTCCTAATGATATGTTTACAACTCTGTCATTTACCCTCTCCAGTGGGTTATCTGTACTTTGAGTGAGGGCGATGATGACAGCAAATTAAATTTCCAGAAAAAGAACAGCTCATCTATGTGACTGAACAAAAGATTTGGGGTTAAAAATTATCTCAACTGAATGAATAATGGGTCGATTGCAACAAATCAAAATCCAAGAGAAACACACATTAATTTCTGGGATCCAGAGTCTGAACTGTAGAATGCTGGATAAGGAATCAAATAACTTAACAGCAGCAGGTCTGAGTAAACCAGAAGGTCTTAGTTGATGGCAAACTGAAGCCATTAGTGAGAACTGACTGCCAACAATTCATTTGGTCTTATGTTAAACTGAGAAAAGAACAGGACTACACCCCTTCTACTCATCAACCAATGGTTCAAGAGAATAATTTTCTTTTTTCTACCTCTCTTTGGAAGTGCCAGGGTGTTGCCCATGCTAAGTATATACTCTGCCACTGAGGTGTGGCACCAGCCCCAGGCTGAAAGAATTAAAACTGAATGTGTCCAGGGAAAGCCAACCACAATGGAGATACGACTCCAAACCTCCTCCTCAAAAAAAAAAAAAAGTGATTTCAGGATATGATGATGCTCCCCTTGGGGCAAAATGTTGGTTGTCTTCAAATGCTGGTAAGACTGCCACACAAAAATGAAATTAGCTTCTTCCTGCCTCTCCCAAAGCACAGAATTAGATCCAAAGTTTGGAAACTCCAGGAAGGAAGTTCAGGGTCTAATTTAAGGGGAAAAACTTTTTAATAGATGGGGATGCCCCTAAAACTGAGTGCTTCCCATCACTGACAGGGTCTGACATAAAATGTGTACTCATTAGGTATGTTACAGGCAGGGGTTAGAACATCAAGAATTATTCGGATAAAAATTACTTGCATTACAAACAACAATTATTTGTAAGATTCTTTCCAGCCTCATGATTTATATAAACCACAATGTGTCTAATCTGAAACATTTGCCCAATCCAATCATGTTTCAAGATGCTGCTTCATATCCTGGTGCCCTCATGAAGTCAGTTATGGCAAAAACAGATCATTTCATCCACAGTGCTTACCTCCACTGTTAGACCATTTGGTGCTTCATTACACAAAGTATTATTGTGCTTCCTAAAAAGTTTTATTTGAAGTAGTCCACCTCACAACTATATCATAAAGCCCCTGGGACCATGATCTCATGTCTCTACTACCTACCTACTAGCCACTGAAAAGAAACTTGCTGATTCGTTGCTTGTCTAGTTTTTCAGATAGCACATATTCAATATTCTTATAATCATCAACATCTACTTGCTGTAGAAGTGATGAAATATACAGCAACAGCTTCTTTGGGCATGCCTGTATGCCACCTTCTTACTACATCTGAATTCCTTTTTTTTTTTTTCACTTAAAACTTCCTAACTCTCTAATGAGAAAAATAGTTACAAAAGCCAAAATCCATTCTTAAAGCTTTTGCAGATAACAGAACATGCCTTTTTCCTTCCCCCCATTCCCTTAGAACATATCTGCAGATGGCTTGAAAAAACAAAAATCTTAGAAGAAGAAAGGTTGTGAAAGACAAAAAAAAGAGGAAAATCTGAAAATCTATACTCTAAAATAACAGTAGCAATCTCTTGCATGCTACATCTCTTCCTCAGTGCAGCTTGGAAAGTTTTCAGCTGTAAATGGAGTCATAAGGACACCCCCAGGGGAAAATTATTCGCCTCCCCAAAGGGATTGGCATTCTAAAACGATGAAAATAAGAAATAAAAAGTTTTTTCTTCTTATGATAAAGGCTTATATTTGGGGATAGAATCAAATAATGAATAAAGAGGAAATTTACTTAAACATTCAGTTTTCATTTAATTCATTAGTATTTAAATCAAGCTTGAAAATTTAAAATTATAATTGCTTCCCTAGTGTCGCTTAAGATATTTTAGGTCCAAAACTCAAAAATATGGCAGAATACTGAAAGGGAGATTTGGAATTCAATTTAGCAACCATATCCAAAATGGTGTAGAAACATTCAAAATGCACAAACTTATTAAATCATTTGAGCTTATTTAATAACATTAGGTCTGGCCAAAAATGTCTACTGTGAAATTACACTACCCAGCTAAAAATTAAAAGTATTTAGAGACACAGTTAAAGAAACACAGATGCACACATGGCTCTAACTATTCTTTCTATGTAGGTAACAGGCCAGACATTCATTTAATTAACTAATTTAGAATGAATTGGAGATCAAAAATATTCACACTTTTTTTTGTGATCTTAGATGTATAGTCTAAAAAACAATTGATTCTGATTTTCCTTGGACTCTCCATGGCTTGCTTCTCTTGAGTCTCATCCAATTCTATTTACGATGGTTTTGGTTTTTCATTAATAGACTACATATTTGGTGTAAATACTGTGCAAAAACTTATGTACATTAAATACAGAGACCTCACAGAGATCTGAAGAGACCATAGATCTGACCACAGACTCCAACTATAAACTTTCACATTATGGGTGTGGAGGCAATCAACAACCTCTTCAAAGTACTCTACTATAAACATCAGCTGATTTCGGTGAAGAACATGGTGGAATGACAATCAATGACAGATCAGGGCATCTATGGGGAAGTTGACTTAAGAGTCTATAAGTGTGTGAGAACAGGGATTATGTCTTATTAATTGCTGCATCCCTAGCACCTAGTCTTATGGATGGAAAGGGCTGACTAAATGGATGAACTAATGCAGCAGCATGAAGGCACCTGGCTGAAGAGACAGTACACACTGAAACCCAAGGCCACATCTACCCAGAGTAAAGCCTTCTAATTTTCATAAAGTTGTGATCAGGGCTATGACCCTAACCAAAAAGAACTCTACTGTTGCTAAATTCAAGAGCTCATGACAAACTACCTGAACTGCAAGTGAAACCTGAAGATATCCTCAATCCCATACAACCACTATAGTGGTCTTCCAAAACTGGGCCCTGTGGCTAAGGATAACAGCCTCAGACCCATACTTATAGTCATGAAGTCAGTTTTGAAAGCCTCTATTAGAACTGCACATGCATTGCCAGCTTCAAACAGCAGCTCCCCCTGCATTCTCACTTTCTTCTCTCCCACAATAAGGTGAATAATGGCTGGGATCTGAATTTGTATCTGGTCCGTGACCCAGGTATATAAAGATATTCTCATCTAAAGAAGCAACAAGCTTTCCAAAAGACAGGTGTTCAAACCTAAGTGTGACAAAGCTTACAAGTAGGGAGAATATCAGTACTTAGGATAGTAACTAATTTGAGCTTATTTGATTATTTTCTGTCACCAGGCATCACACCAGAGAGTTTATGCATATTGTTTTCTTTAATGCTCCCAACTACACTATAAAGTAGCTCCTGTGATTTATCACTTGATGGCAAATTAAGCTTTCAAAGGTCAAATAGCATTTATAAGGTCATATAGGTATTGTCATCCATGTCTTAATTATGACCTGACATGGCCTGGTTTTATTTGAGTACATAATGTTCTTTGGGCATTCATAAGAAGTAATATTTACTGCTTTTTTTAAAAAAAAAAAGTCTTGTTTCATTTTAGTCCAACATTGCTATCTCTAATTTGCGTACACTATATTTAGAAGTAAATCTGGCATAATATGTACTTTATGAATTACAGGAACATGAATTAATTACACTCTGACAGTCATTACCTCTTATATGTATGTGAATTCAAAATTCTAATTCCAAATGTTTTCATCTACAAAGCATGTAACTACATATCCATATCCATTTCTTCATTATAAAAGCAATGCAAGAGTATTAAAAAATACAGAAAAAAGAAAACTAGAAAAACAAAATCTATCATATCATCACCCAAATATAACTGTTAACATATTGGGAACCATACAATTTAGAGCTCAAAAATATAATTTGATTACTCATATAAACATGATTTCCCTCAAAAAGCCCATAATTTAGAATCAGCAATTTTTTCAAGTGTTGAAAGGACCAATGGAAAACACTTTTATATAATTCCCACATGGAAGTCAAAGAGAAATCTGTTTAGGTACCATGAAAAAGAGCTTGTGACTTTTTTGAAAGAAAAAGATCAGCTATTTTATTATTCAACATTCACAGTAATATCTATCTTCAGTGCATGTGCAAGAAACATGCTGCTCTGGTTTGAATATGTTCCCTCCAAGTCAGGAGTTATCAAGTGTTAGTATTAAGAGGAAATATGTTGAAGAGGCAATTAGTCCAGAAGGACTTCTCTCATGAATGGGAGGCTTTACATGGCTTTCAGCTAGTTTGTTCTTCTGCCTAATGTCACACAAGGAGATGTGTTTCCTCCCCTCCTGAAGATTCCAAGACAAGGTACACTCTTGGAAATAGAGAACAGAACTCACCAGACAACCAAACCTGCTGGCACCTTGACTTTGGACTTCATAGCCTAGAGAACTATGAGAAAATAAATTTCTGTTTTTTATGAGTCACCCAGCCTCAGGTATTTTGTTATAATAGCCTGAAACAGACTGCAACATAAGTCAATAGGAATCTTAGGAAGGAATAAATTCTACATTTCTCAGTGGACTAACTTCCTAAAGGATTTGCTACTTGACATTGACTTAAACTCTACAGACAGATGCTCTAAGATACAACTTTTACATGGCCCATGATGGCCTTTAATGGTGCTTCTAACCAAGGAAAGAGAAAAATATGCAAACAGCAAAATAAAAGGAATCTTGTACAGTCATACATGTGCAGCTCTCCCAGGCTTTTCTAAGTTACCAACTTTTCAATAAGTTGGGAGAAGGCTGGGCTAAGAAACCATTTCCTGGCCCAGGATCTTCTTTAAAATAATGAGAATGTCTGTTTATTTGGCACTTAGTACATTTCAATTACTGTTATTCAATGGTAATATAGATGATATATAGTTTAGATTATAGCTATCTAAATATGCAAGAATTTAATTTAGATAACCAAAAGTTTTCTTGGTTCTTAATTTTCTTCTTGACACCAAGAACTGTATAAACAAATGATTAATAGGTAATGCAGTGCTGCAACCATGGCCAAATTGACCTAGATCAAAATAAGTCAAAATAAAAATAAAATAGCTATAATCTAAATGCTTCCACTTGCCACTAAGAACTCTGCATTTCACCTTCCCTTTTCGCCTGTTTTTTGTTCAGTCCATAGGAACCAAAGTAGGAACTCTGTCTACACCCCTCTAGTTAAGACAATCATTATGTTGCTATGATCTGAAATGTGTCCCACACCTTCAAATTCATATGGTGGACCCTTAACTCCCTGGTGCAATGGTACTTGAGAGACAGCTTTGGGAAATAATCAGATTATAATGGTGGAGCCCTTAGGATGGGCCATTCCCATACAAGAAGAGACAGAAAAGAGCTTGTTGCTTTCTCTCCGCCATGTGAGCACACAGTAAAAAGCTGTCTGCAAGCAAGGAGAAGAGTACTCATCAGGACCTTCACATATCAGCACCTTGATCTTAGACTTCAAGTCTCCAGAACTGTGAGAACTAAATTTCTATGAGAAGTCAATTGCTGTTGCTGTATTTTAATTAAGAAAAACTTTTTTAAAGCCCTGCAATTCTGGCTAGATTTTCAGCCATACACTCCATAGTATGTTGTTTCAGTGGCCCAAGCTAATCAAGTCACAAGTCTTCCCTGCTGCGCAAGTTCTATCTCACATTCTCTCAAGGTTTCTCTTCCAAACCTCAGCCCACAGGTATTAGCTAACCAGTGGTTTAAACAGTGAGAGAAAAGTAAAGGAGCCATCTAATGATTGCAAAGCAGAGTGCCAAAAGGAAAAACTGACTTTCTAAAGGAAATAGCAAAGAGTTTCTTCATTTGCAGAACCCTGGTTATTCACCTTCTTCGCAATACCTGTCTTGGATGATCTCTCCACTTTGTGCCAAGATACTCCTTCAAATTATATTGAACCCCAACAATTGATACGTGGCATAATTGCAATTGATAATCAAAAACAGATTGAGAAGAAATCAAGTAAGACATCCATTGTGCTATGCTTGTTGACTTTTCTAAATTTAAATCAGAACTATTCTTGCCTTATTTGTTTTTTTCAACTCAGGATATTTATAAAATGTTATTTTACATAATAAACTGAAAGGAGTTTTCCATTTTCAAAAGCAAAGTTGCCAATTGACTATGAACAGATTCACTAGATGGAACTTAGCAACTTTTCTTCTGAATTCCCTTTATCTAACATAGCCAGATACTTGGTAAGCACTTACTAGCTATTTGATGAATGGCTGAACACTTACCAGGAATGTTCCTCCCTGGCTTATCTGGAATATTCTATCTTCTTCTGGGTGCCACTGCAAAACACATGCTTAGACACACCCTATGAGTGGAATCAAACTCTCTCTTCCTAATAAAGTAACAAATACACAGAAGGTTTAACATGTTAAGTCTATATTCTAGGAAGTTGTTTCAATAACTTAATCACCTGAAGATTTGAAATTTTACCATCAAAATATAACTAAACACTTTAAGTGTTAGTTTTTATTTAGTAATTACATAGTAAAAGCATAAAAATAAGTTTTCAAATAATGTTTTCAGAAGAATGAAGTTTTCATAAAGCTTAAACTTCATTAGAACTTCTTTTTGCTTTGATTTACCAATTTTTTTTAAATGTTCTTGGTTCTTAATTTTCTTCTTGACACAAAGAACTGTATAAATGAATGATTAATAGGTAATGCATTGCTGCAACCATGGCCAAATTGACCTAGATGAAAATAAATCAAAATAAAAACACTGCTGCATCAAATACCGGCAGCTGGCAGGAGGCCCAGGAGGTCACCAAACTTGGACTTGAGAAAATTCTCAGAGTTTCCTGAAATTTTCAAAGATATCTCTGCATTTTCTTAATAAAAACCAAAATGCCACATTAACAACAAAGAGAAAAAAACTAAATGGAATCCTTTGAAAAGAGAAACCATAGTGAGCAAATTATTGTTTTCACAATGGATGCAATAAATGTATTTTCTTGATGTTGTAAATATTGCTGACACTGCTTTATGATTAAGGAAATCTTTTAAATAAATATTCCTGAAATCAAACTGGGATAAGTGTGACAGGCAGTAGAATTCTACAGTTTTCTGATAGTACTCTACAACATGGATTTTGTGCCTCTTTGTGAACATTACCCAATATTTCAGAAGGCTAAATAGTTAAATGAAAAACATACTGAGCAGAAAACACAGCAAATTTGAGTTGTTAATCAATGCCACCAATAACTATTATTAGCTCTGAGAATATCTCCAAGTCTGTTTCCCCACTTACATTACACAAATACTAATGCCCTTTCCCATTCTAAAAATTGTATGAATACACAGGAATCCTGTGGATATAGCTAATGTACAGACATTTTATAAGGCCTCTCTTTATAAAAAGTGTGACTACTCCATTTCACAATAAAATTGCAAAACATTCATACAGAGTAGTCTTTACAAAAAAAAAAAAAAAATAGATTTCAAGTGCCCAGTTGATCTGGGAAGGTGGATCAAAACCATGATTCTCAGTGTGTGGTCTCTAGTCAGTAGTAGCAACTTCACCTGGGACCTTTTAGCAATGTTGTTCAAAATGTTGTACTAGTTTCTGAGAACCTTCAAGTATGTCATTTATTCTGACATAAATTCTTCCACTAGCTGAAACATAAAAACCATGAAATGAACATATATGTGTTAATAACCTCAATTCCTATTTGCTTTGAGGGTCCCAGTTTCAGAGGTAAAAAGAGAAAGGAGAGCTTAAAAAGAGAGCTTCAGTTTAAACCATTCCTTAGTGTCCAGAGTAAAATATCAGTAGATTCTAATTAAGCATTTACTATGAGACAGACGGTATCTTAAGAAGCTTTCTCCTCACAACAACTCTCTGAGATGGGTCCTATAACCCCAATTATGTAACTTGTCCAAACTCAAACAACTAGTGACAGGGCCAGGATTCAGAGCTAGACAGTCTGGACACAGTGTGTGTCTTTAACCAAGGGTATGTGCAGAAAATTGGGGGAACTCAGCCCCCATGGCTAATTTTCTTTGTGTGAGATTGAACCACATGCCAGAAATAAACATTTCAGCTTTGTTTCTCACAAAAATGATAATGAATCAAGCTAAAGACTTACTATCGAATGCTGAGAAATATAATCCAAAAACAATAAATATAAAATACAAACACATATCCATTTCCTGTGATGTGTTTTGCTCACAAGAGTTTCAAGATTGGCCTTAATAGTAAAACCATGCATGATGGAACAAATAGAACTCTGAAGTGAACCTAAATGAATTCCAGGTAATGCTCATCAAAACATTTCTAAGTGAGCCAGGTTATGTAAACCAAGCCTAATTAAGCTGACTTCTAGATGATTGTATCTGCTCTGGCACTTGTGCCTACCAGTGGAGGATTGTAATGTCACCATGAGGCAATGCAGTATTGATCATTTCTAATTGGCCACTCACTGCAAGCAGTGCTGCCACATCTATCACTCTGAATTGCGACATCAAACTCTCTTAGCTTTTCAGTTAAATTATCCAGAACACTTGATTTGATTACTGAGTTTGAATTTGCTTCCACATGCCTTCTTTTTTCCCCATCAACAGATGTTTCTCTAATCTTTCTTTTTAAAGTTATTTCATAGCAAGCCAAATAGAATACCCTACTTACAGTAAGCTGTAATTACATTTAATTTAATAACATCCAATTCTAATTCCATTCAACTTGTTTTCATTTTGGTGTTTGGGAGTTAGGATTTTGGTTTAGGTTTTTTGGTTTTGTGTATATGTATACATATTTATAACATTAAATTGTAATTTTTAAAATATCCTAATGACTTGATTTCTTGAATAGAACATTTACTAAGATGATTATGGGCTGGCACTTGCTCTCTGTCTAGTCTTCCAGAAGTCACACAGGATAGGGAATGGGCAACTTATATTCTTGCACTTAAAGATACAAGATATAAAAAGACATTTTCAGACATCTAATATTATACTTATCACAGAAATTTAAGAGAATTGAAACTAATTTTTTGGATTAAATACCATAAATATTTCTCACTAGAGCTTTTTGGTCCTAAGAAGATCATAGAGATGATCTTCCAGTCTAATAATGTAAAAGGTGTAGATTTTGTGTGAACATAGTTCAAAGCACTTTGAAATGATTGCAGTTGAGGAAGAAAAGGACTCTTCAATTACTTCACCTACCCTTTTTGCCAGTTTAGGCTTGTCCTTGTTCTGTGTCCTCATTTTTCTATTTTCTTGAACAAACATTGATGTAGCTGGATAAGGTTTCATGTATTCTGTTAAGAGCTAAGAAACAGCAGGCAGTACTCCTAACCTTGGAGATTGCACCCTGTTACTTTTACATGCTTTCCCATGGCTTACATTTTTTATATAAAAAACAGTATTCTGAAAAGTCAGATTTTAAGACTCTTTAAAAATGTGAAAGTTAATAGAGTACAAGCTCCACCAAAAGTCAAATCCTTACCACAGTCAGTAATTAGAAAAAGAGGAGGCTATTGATTTGAAGCTAATCTGCTGAAAAATTTTTTTAGAAAGTTCCATATAAAACACCCAACATAATTGGAAAGATTATTTGAGGATGTCCATATATTCACTTTCTGGTAGAAAGGAAAAATTGTAAATTCCACTCTAAGGGCTCATATAAATACAAAAATCTGATCACGTATCAACAAATTTTTAAATTTGATATTTACAGTTAGTTTTTTGCTCTTGGTTTTGAGTATACATGTTTTGTGTATTTTCAGCTAACAAATATTTAATATATTATTCTAGACACTTTAGAATTATTACTTCATTTAACTCTGATAACAATGTGAAAAGTAAGAGTAAGTGTTATACGACACTTCCAGTCCCTCTTTTATAGATGAGGAAAATTATGCAAGCATTCAAGAGCATGGAGAAGTAAAAGAGCAGGTTTGAACCTGGATCTGCCTTAAAACAAGGCTTCTGTTCCTATCCCCTACCTACACTTCCCCCATTCTCTAAACATAAGCTTAGTACCTGTTCCTTAACAAGTGTATATACCTCAGTGACAAATTGGTGTAGAAGATCACAGCTTGTAAAATAAATATTCTCTGTACAGAAAGTCTTGGTACAGTGAGCACCATGTTCACTACAGCACACATGGGCTGGGACTGGAGTTTTGCCTAGTCTAGATTTTCTTATCCAATGTCAGGTTTTCTAATCCTTTTAAGCCCATTTGCAAAGTCATTCTATTTCAGTATTAGTGGCTTAAAACAGCTAGAGTTTTTTAAGCCAAAATTTTGAAATTTCAGATCTCTATTGAGAAAGAGAAAGAGGGAAACATCCGTTTGAATAATCCAGAGACTGCATCGCTGAATTCTTTCACTTATGAGAATGTAGTTAATCCCTCAAACCCCCAACTACTTTAGGGAGAAAAAAGTCCTATATATGAATGCCTGTAATGTGCACTGATGTCAGGGATGATCTAGGATTATCTCATCAGGAGCCAAAGACTCATGTTATTACAACTAGAAGACTCATCTGTGTTTCATCTTGGTTTTATTTTAGCTCTTGGAAAAGGAAAAAAAAAAATCTTATTCTCTCCTAAATAAAGTATGCAAACTCTACAATGTAATAATTACTAGAAATTATGGTTCTTTTATGGTCCTTTATTGGAACCTACAAAGTTCTGTGTTTTGTTTTTACCATAGGCAAAACCCTACTGATGAATACCTAAGGTTTTCTGGAAAGTAGTCTCTTTCTTCTTTCCTCTAGAAAGGGGAATTTACAGGTGTCTGCCCTTACCCTAACTGAAATCCAACCCCAGAGTTCTCAAACTGCAAGCACTAGCATCAGCTAGAGGGTTTATTGAAACAGATTGCTGGCCCCAACCCCAGAGATTCAGATTCAGTGGGTGGAGCCAGCGCCCTAGATTTTGTACATTAGAAAGTTCCCAGGTGGTGCTGCTACAGCCCAGAGACCACACTTGGAGAATCACTGCTTTCACTCACTTCTTCCTAAACTCTCCATTGCAGGTTGAAATCTGAGATCCGTTTTGGTTTTTGTTTCTTTGGGTTTTTTGTTTTGTTTTGTTTCTTTATGCTGATTACCCATAGTCCCACCCCCAGAGATTGTGATTAACTGGTCAGGGGTGTCAATTAAGCAACATTAAAAAAAAAAAAAAAAAACCTCCACTCCAGGAATAAGTCTACTTGTACAGTAACCTTATCTTTAAGGTTGCTAAAGATAGCTCTTAGACGTCATATTGTACACGATATGTACAACCAATAATATATATTTAAAGGGTTTTTTGTTTGTTTGTTTTTGTTTTTGTTTTTTAAGAAAAGAACCTCTGGTCCACACCACACAGACCCAGACCCACTGTCCTGGATGCTCAGCGTGGCGCTCCCAGCCGAGCTAGGGACACTTCCAAGAAGACCAAGGCAGAGTGGGGATGAGCTTCCAGGAGTTAATCACTGTATGTTATCTCAGAGGCCAAACTCTGAGGCAGAAATCCGCTCCCAGGTAACCTCCCGAGGTTTATGAACACAAGGGAAATTTGCAAGACAGACCCTGACCTCTCTCAGACTTCAGCCTGGGCAGGAATTTTACCGGACAGTTCACCCCCTGCCTCAGCACCAGGGGGAAAACTGCACCCTCGCGTCACGTAACAAATCAAATTGCAGTCCCCGGAGGGTCAGCCCGAAGTCCCCTAGACGTCACTCTGGCTAAGAAAGGAGAGACGGTGGTGTTGCCTTACCTGGTGCGAGTGTCCAGGTTCAGGGTTGCAGTCACAGCCAGCTGCGTGGTGCTCCAGAAGGACCAGGTGTCCCAGGCAATGACAAGCCCGGACCGGGGAAAACCTGGGCTGAATCCGGTTGGCAGCGCTGCGCCTGGAGACCGGTCTCTCTGCAGCAGCCGGTGCCGAGCGCCCCGGCTCAGAAACTCCTCAGCCCCCTGGAGGCGGAGCCGGGAGATAAGATTCAGGCGCCCCACCCGCCCCCTTGGCGGGGCGACTGCCAGAGGGTGGGGTTTGGGATCTGGATCTGGAAGTGAGAACTGTTACTGTTAACTCTGGTAGAGACACAGTCAGTTCAAATCCTGTTAGGACCAGAATATGCACGATTGGGGAATGACAGTGAAGTTGAACAAGGACGTCCAAGAAGGACGAGGAAACCCAGAAAGAGAGGCAGAATGAGCAACTAGTAGGAAAGCAGAAAAGAGGCAACTCCCCGCAAATAGGGCTTGCTTGCTCTGTCATATACACACATTAACACGGTCTCACCTGGTATTTTCTTCTGCCTCCAAAGCTCTGTCCCAGACCTTATCATAGCTCTCTGCTTTTCTTTATTCAGTTCTCTACTCAAATATCACCAAGTGAGTCCTTCCTGCATGTCCTATCAAAATGGAACTCCCACAAGCATTCCCATCCCCAAGCCCACTTTTTCACCAGATCACTTATTGCTCTCTGATTTTTTAAAAAATTTTATGTTTGTTGTTTTCTTGCTTCACATCCAACTCAAGATAAGGACTATGAGGGCAAGGAATTGATTGACTTGTTGCCAATTTTATCATCTGCACAAAGAATACCTGACGTATAGGAGATACTCAATAAATACTGGCTGAATCAATGTGTGAATTAATTCCTCACCCTCGGAAAACCTTCACACACACACACACACACACACACACACACACACAAATGCTTTCCTTCAATAAGAATTTCATTAAATTCAAGTCACATAAGAACATTTTGAAATGATTATTATTCCTACCATTCATTCATGTTAAGTTCTATTATTACGCAAATATGATGAAAGTGAATTGCTTTGGGTTTGGCAATGGATGCTTAGATGTGATAGCTAAATTCCAAGCAATTAAAGAGAAAAATGAGTTGGACTTCATCAAAATTAAAAATGTTTTTACCTCAAATATGACAGCCTACCAATTGAGAAAAATATTTGCAATACACATTCAATAAGATCCTTGCATTCAGATATATGAAGAATTCTTTCACTGCAACAAGACAACCAAATTAAAAATGGGCAAAGCTTCAACAGATGAATGGATAAAGAAAATGTGGTACATATACACAATGGAATATTATTCAACCAAAAAAAAGAATAAAATTATGGCATTTGCTGGTAAATAGATGGAATTGGAGACGATTATGCTAAGTGAAATAAACCAATCCCAAAACACCAAGGGCCAAATGTTCTCTCTGATATGCTGATGCTAACTCACAATAAATTGGGGAGGAGGGAAATAGAAGTTCACTGGATTAGACAAAAGGGAATAAATGGAATGGAGAGAGGGGAAGATGGGAATAGAAAAGAGGGTAGAATGAATCAGACATAACTTCCCTATGTTCTTGTATGAATACATGACCAGTGTAACTCCAAATCATGTACAATCACAAAACTGGGAAGGTATCTCCATGTATGTATGGTATGTCAAAAAACATTCTACTGCCATGTATAAAAAGAGCATATAAAAATATTTTTTTAAATGGGCAAAGGATGTAAATAGACATTTCTCCAAAGAAGATACAGTAATAACCAATAAACACATGAAAGACTGCTGAGTATCATTAGCCACTAGGGAAATGCAAATCAAACCCCAAAACAGATAAACTTCAAACTCACTAGAATGGCTAAATAAAAAAGGCAAACAATAAGTGTTAACAAGAATGTGTTGAAATTGGAACACTGAATATATTCTAAGTGGGATTATAAAAATGGGTCAGCCACTTCAGAAAACAGTTTGGCCATTTTCTACAAAGTTAAACCCAGAGTTACTGTATGATATAGCAATTTCACTTCTAAATATACAGCCAAGAGAACTCAAAAAAGACTGTATCTATTCTAACAATTACTTATGAATGTTCACAACAACATTATTTCATAATAGCTAATGATGGTAATGATCCAAATGTCCATCAGCTATTGAATGAATAAGCAAAATGGGATACATCCATACAAAGCAACATGGTTTTTCTAGAAAAGTGTGAAATGCCACAATAAAAACAAACCCTTGAAATGTTAAATGAGAAAACCTAGTCACAACACACACACACACACACACACACACACACACACACACACACACTTTATGATTCCATCCATATAATTGGGCAGAATAGGCAAATCCATAAAGACATAAAGTAGTGGTTTCCAGGGGCTGAGGGAAAGGAAATTGGGAGTGACTGTTGGTTGGGATGGGGTTTTACTTTGTGGGTGATGAAAATGTTCTGCAATAAGACACTGGTGACAGTTACACAATGTTGAATATGCTAACAACTGGTAAATTTTTCATTTAAAATGGTAAAATTTATGGTATGTGAATTATATTTCAGTTTAAAAAACACTAATTTTTTAACCTTTAAGTGGATTACTTTTATGATGTTTAATTTATGTGTCAGTAAAAATAAAACTAATGAGGAGATATGAAATGCACTGGTTTTAACTCAGCTGTAGAACATTCCTTTAAATTCCATCATGGCTCTCCAGAGAACTACTCTAGTTCTCAATTTTACACAATATTTTAAAAAATGTGTCTGGCACAATCATTGTTTGATTTCATCTTTCCCATCCCCAAAATAGGCAGTGCTAACATCCTTTGAGACAATAGCCTTAAGTAAAAAGAACAAGAAGAACTTTTTTAAAGGCATTAATCAAAGTAGCTGCTGAGATCTTGAAGATGTAATTAAGTTCTATAATCAATTAACATTAAGGTAGGGAGACTATGTGGATGGATTTGACCAGATTCCCCGAGCCCTTTAAAAATAGAGAGTTCCCTCACAAAAGAGAATGTTCAAGGGACATGCTCAGACTGACCTGGAATAAAGCAACTATGCATGTTGT
Organism: Marmota flaviventris; assembly: GCF_047511675.1. Classification (NCBI taxonomy): domain Eukaryota; kingdom Metazoa; phylum Chordata; class Mammalia; order Rodentia; family Sciuridae; genus Marmota; species Marmota flaviventris. The sequence continues at coordinate 98,272,318 of NC_092503.1, read as the reverse complement.
GAACTGCATAAGGAGGTCACAAGGCAAGGACCTGTGGGCAGCCTCCAGGATCTAAGAACCATTCCAGGCTGACAGCTAGAAAAATAGAGACCTCAGTGGTAAAGAAATGAATTCTGTCAAAAACTGAGAGTTTTGGAGATGACCCTGAGCCTAAACAAGAACAACAGCTCTGGGCAACACTTTGATTTCAACCCAGTAAGGATCCTACATCATCATGCCCAGACTTCTAAATCATAGAAACTGTGATATAAGTCATTTGTGATATTTTAAACTTCTAAGTTTGTAGTAAATTTGTTATTCACTAATAGAAAATTAATACCATGACCTTAGCCCAGATGGTCCAGAGAGATTTCCTGAGCTATTCATTTTAATAGATAGTGTATTTTTTATATGTGATTAATGTTATTTAACTATTACATTTCCAGAACATATGTGTCTAAATGTTTAGATTTACAAAATTATGGAAAAGAATGGGCTTGCCAAGCAGAATTTCCCAATTCTTGAATTACTATACTATTGTACCCAAATCTGTAATATTGCTTCTCCCCTCTCAATTACAAAGATCTAAGTCATTGATCCAAAAATTATGATAGAAGAGATCATGAATCTCTCATTTCATTCCTCACTCTATTCCTCACTCTTATCCCAAAACTAGGATATCAATATAGCAGGAGCAGTGTTATAAAAAGATTGGCTGTAATTGATAAATTACTCTTATAAATGCCTCTGACTTGATTCTTCAGGGCTCAATTTCTCAGCTCAAGATTATAATTCTTCCTCTTCTCCGGAAGAATAAACCTACCTTACAGCTCTATTATTGCATTTTAAATCTCAAATTCACAACTACAGCACATTTAATCAATCTACCACAGTGAATCTGAGCCATGCAGCTATAACTAAATAAAAGCCAGAAGTATTTGGATCAGGGGCCAAATCTATTGCTCACCATTATATTCCAAGGGAAACAATAAAAAAAAAATTAACAAGTGAATGAACCTAATGAGACAAAAACAAGGGATAATAAGAATCTATACCATATACTGAATAAATCAATGTTATTCCAAGCACCAGGCTAGATTTGAGGTATATTAGCCCAAAACTAGCCCCTGCCGTCTCTCATGAAAATTCTATTCTAGTGGATGAAGTCTAATCTGGGGAATAAATAACTAAAATTGCCCTAAAATAATGACCATTCACAGGACAGGCTGTTCTTATATGCTCTCTCTAGATTTGCAAGAACAGCCATCCAAGCAAATCTTTTAATGTCTTCACCCTTTCTTCTAACAATCCTAGATAAATGAAAATAACTAAAACTTACATCAAGAGCATATATGAAGGGAGTAAGAAATCACAGATGGTTTATACGAGGAACCAATCTTATTTCCATCTGTGTTTCCCTTTTGACCTTTTTTTTTAGTTGTAGATGGACATAATAATTTTAATTTTGTGTGTGTGTGTGTGTGTGTGTGTATGTAATGCTGAGGATCGAACCTACTGCCTCACACATGCTAGGCAAGAGCTCTACCACTGAGCCACAACCCCAGCTCGACCTTGCTACTTTTGATCACACTAACTTCAGAATTTGTCTTTTCCAACTATCCTAGGCTAGAGTATCAGGCTCTAAGCTATCTTATTTTGCAGGCTGCAATCAGAAAGTTCCCCCCTCTTTTTTTTTTCCTTCCTTCTTTACTTTTAGAATCAGCTTCAGCTTGAGTCTAACAGTTTCTTCTAGGATCCTATTGAAGACAAAAAGATGTAGCCAAGAAACTTCAGTATCTTCACATTTTCCTTCTGTGTCCCTGAAAGATTCAAATGATCTGCATCCCAAGTCACTACAGGCTAAAGTGTAATAAGCTTTTCCCTTATTACATAATGATGATGGCCGACTTCCCAGCCCTGGATAGAGAGAGGCTCCTTCTCTGCCTTTCATCTTCCCTTGCCTAGATAATTTTGCACGGTAAGCTCTGTGACTTGCAGTCCCCGCTTCTAGCCCATATTTCCATATCAATTAGAGCTTTCTGGTTGCAAGCATAGAAACAGTTTCTGTCTAATTTATACACAAAACAAATCCTCTGGAAATATATGGGTAGCTCACAGAAAGATTGGAAAACAGTTTCCTTGACCTATCTCAGGTCATTGTCCTTATACACTGAGTACATTAAGATGTATGATGAGGGGCAGAGAATGCAGCTTATTTATACCACTGCTGGTGTCCCTTTAAGAAACAAAGCAACTCTTGCTACCTGGTCTTTACAAATTTGCCTGAGTCTCTTTTTTTCTAAGCTGGGTTTAGATTAGGAAAAAAAGAGAGTATCTAATAAATCTACTACTGGCCTGCAAAATGCCTGTAATGGGGAAGAAGAAATCCCCAAAATATTTCAGGATTCTATTGCTATAAAAAGGAGGAATTAATGCTAGGTAGACAAAACAAGACAAAGCAAGGACAACAAAGCAAGGGACAATGTGCCCCTTAGGGCTTCTTTAGAACCAACTTCTGAGGTCATCTGTCTCCCAACATGTATGTCCTTGGATTGTAAGCACATCCAGCTAGATGAATGAATCAGAAAGCCTGAGGTCCTATAAGTGTATTCTATCTAAGAAGTTATGCCTTCTAATATCCCTACCTTGGAAATAATTTAGAAATAACCTCAGATGCTCATTGCTCAACAACAAACCTTGGGGTGCTGTTTCCAGAAACATCACAGCACAGAGGTCCATGATTTTTCAGAATTATTCTAATGTCCTTGCTTTGGGCTCTCATGTAAACGTGCACAAAGACTGGTTTAGGGATGGACACATGACCCAAATTGAGCCAGTTAGAGGCTTCTCTAGGATTTGGAAGGAAGGGAAAGAGAGTTTTTCTCTTATTATTTTCTTAGATTATGAACTCTAAAAATTATGTAAGCCTGGATCCTCCTAGAAAAAATCCTGAATGATAAACAAGTCAATAGAGAGAAAAGCAGAACTGCAAAAAGAGAGAAAATAAGTTACCAACATCATTTCAGCATCTACATTCAGACATTACAGGCCTATTTTCGAATTTTTCCATTTTGTGAGCCAATAAATCCCCGTTTTCAAAAAGCTCATTTGAACTAGTTTGCTGTTACTCTCAACCAGAAGAGCTCTAAAGATTAAAAAAAGCTCTTTAATAGAACCTTGACATAAAATCTTTTGATATCTTAAATCCTGCTGAAACCTGTTATTTTTAATGCTAAATATCAAGGCCTAAACAAACATGGCATCAATAATGAATATTTTTCAAAAGTTCTTTTAAAAGTTCCTAAAAGATCTAGGAAATAGATTTCTAATTTGCTTGAATGATCTGCAGGACTTATTTCTGAAGGCATGTCTTTGGATTCATACATGAGAACCCAAATTGGAAGGTATAGATTGGGAGGGAAAAGTCATAAATACACAATTGAAGTGCAGTCAGACATAAATTTTTCCATTTTATGAATTCTTTCTTCTAAATTTCAGAGTCCGAAGTTGTTCTGGCCAAGAGAACGCTGAATGAAATCATATCCCCTAGGGGTTCGGTAGCATTTCTTATATTTTTATCTTAGGACCAAATGGCAAATTCAACTTTCCTCACGTTTAAAAGAGAACATAAAAAAAATGAGAAAGCTTTATTTCTAACTAGCTATGGAAATGGTTTCTTCTTAGGCATCTTTCTGCAGAAACTTCAGGAACTGCTCATCATGGTAAACCCAGTGAAGAGGGAAGACAGCAGAAGGTTTCTCTCTCAGTCAAAGTCGCTTAGACCTAGGGATCTTCTAAAGCAGAAGGAAGATATGTTCTTTGCTGGCTAATTCATTTATGATTGAAATGTTGTGTCTAAATTGAAAGAACATGTTAAGTACTGGTTTTCCTTTGAGTCACAGTTAAAACTTGAGAATAGACTTCTATTAATGAGTTCCCAAGAATTTTTTTTTGGTACCAGGGATTGAACCCATGGGCACTTAACCACTGAGTCACATTCTCATCCCTTTTTATTTTTAATTTTTTATTTAGAGACATTGTCTCACTAAGTTGCTTAGGACCTCACTAAGTTTCTGAGACTGGCTTTGAATTTCTGATCCTCCTGCCTCATGCTCATGAGCTGCTAGAATTACAAGTGTGTGCCACCACGCTTGGCTCTAAGAATTCTTTCTTTTTAACTTGTTTTTTAACTGATAAATAAAAACATAAAAATTATACTTCCCTACTGATAGGGAACCATGTATTGTTTCAATACATATATGCATTTAAACATCTTTAAATTAGGTTAAGCATATCTGTCTTCTCAAAAACTTACCACTTTTTATATTGAAATTTTCAAAATTGATTCTTCTAGATTTTTGAAATGTGCAGTACATTATTGATATCTATAGTCAACGTACTGTTCGAGAGCACATCTTGCTCCTCCCTAAATATATATTAGTATGCATTGAACAACCTCTTCCTGTCCCCTCTCTAACCCTTCTAGCCTCTGGTGACCACCATTCCATTCACTCTCAGCTTCTGACGTCAACTTTTTTGCATTCCACATATGAGTGAAATCATATGGTATTTCTCTTTTCCCCAGAATTCTTTATAAAAATAGTGACAGGATAGGATAGATTTTAAAAGCCAAATTTAAATTAACTTCAAAGTTAACAAATCAATATGTAACAAAATAATTGTTCACAAGTTCCATTAACTAGATATATGTGTGTGTGCGTGTACGTGTGTATGTGTGTGTGTGTGTGTGTGTGTGTGTGTGAAAATGGGAAATATTTGAATATTTTGAGACTAGGTAATATATTTTTCTAAAAATTATAATATGGGAATAGGGCTATAGCTCAGTTGTAGAGCTCTTACCTAGGTTGAGCAAGGCCCTGGGTTTGATTCCAGCATTTTAAAAAAGTAATAAAAATAAAAAACTATAACAATGCCAGCTCTTTAACTTTCCTTAAAGATCATACTTTAATTACTCTGATTATTCTCTTAACAATCCTTTCATATTTCTTTCAGCAGTGCACAGGTCCCTGAGTAATAATTCATGCAGGAAATCTGTAATGACCACTTGGAGTAAACATCCTACAGTATGCTGCTTGTTTAAAAAAGAAATTACCCAAATGGTACTTTTTCCCCAGGTAATGGTTCATCATTTCCTTAAATTTTATTTTTTAATTTTAAATACCATTTTTATAAAGGTCACTTTGACCAGATTTAAGAGAGACTTAATCATGTCATATGAAAAATTAGGATGATGGATGAAATGATAGTCTCTTTCCAGCTCTAAAGTATTCAAATCTCTATGGAGTTAGTCAAGTCATAATTACAATCATATATTACAACTTGCACATTTTGACTTCTCATATTGTGCAAATCACAGCTAGTTAAATAACTACCTTCTGGATTCATAACTTTCTTTTTTAATTCTGGGCATAAAATTTTTCTTTCCTAACCTTCAAGGCTGAATCATTGTTGTAGAGAGGGAGTGCTATATATTTGTATGAATTTTGCCCCAGCCAAACTGCAGAGAGCACTGTGAAGCTCATATTTAAAAATAAATAAATAAATAAACATGCCTTTTTAAAAACTCCAATGCTCTCTCTAGAAGTCATCTTCGTAATTTAGACTACCTGAATGCATTACATCCTGTAGTAAGAAACAGGGAGGAAGATACTTCTCTCCTCTTCCGGCAATGAGTTTCCCCAGCTGAAAGCATGCTAAGGAAGCCTCCAGTGTCAGCAGAGGTCAGGGACTAATGCTTTGGCTGGTTGCACATCAGGCTTTCAAAGATGCCAAGTTATTAGAAGAGCAGTCCTCCTGCTGAGGACAGAGGCATCTGCTAGAATTTGTGTGCAAAAAAAGATGCAACCTTGCCCTCAACATTTCAGAAAGCTGAGTCAGATAAAGCCTTGCAGCCTGGTCTCAGGAAAGCCACAATGTACCTGATAGACAAGGCTCCAAAGGATCCCAGTGCCACCTCTCACTGTGACTGGTGTCTGAGAGCATGGGATTGCACAGGATGGTCTCTGGAGGCTTCTTCCAGACCTGAAAGGCAGCCACTCTGAGTGGTCTGCTTAGCTTTGCTGGAGGAAGATCCTCACCCAGGGTTCTCATCAAGGGACTGTTGAAGTCTACAAGTGTAAGAGGACATTTCCCTCTGAATTATTCTGATTTTTTCCCCTATGGAAATTTAAGAGACTATCAAGTACTTTTAGTAAAGACTTTAACCCATCAAATAGTTACAGAATACAAGAATGAGGTTCCCCAAATGACAACTAAACTAAGGTCAACACTAAAATTACTAAAACCATTTCAAAGTTCTCATAACACTTCTCAACCCCAGTTACTCTCACTGTGCTCTTCTTTAGGAACTTGGAAAACTTAATCTAAGGACAGTTTTATAAAGCTTCAGATCCAGCCCCTTTATTTCTGGTGGATATGGGATGTGGTCAAGGAGGAAAAGTGTTGATTCATGAACAACAATATTTTGCTTTAAAATCCTAATAGGGTGTATAATAATTGCGAGAAGTTCTAGGTGAAAATTCCAGGTAAAAGGATGTTTTATGTCAGTTTCTTTAAAAAAAAATTATCCTTAGGAATAGAAGAATTTGCAAAGTTATAAATTACTTTGTTTATGTTAGATATTTGAAAACTTGATAAGCAAGTATTTAGAATCAGGATTAAGACATAATTTTTGTGCAGTGTCAAAAGTGAAGTTTCAAACAGGAAGAGATTCAGAACTGTACCCTATTTAATATAAATTAGTTTCACTTAGGGAGGGTAAATTTATACTTAACATTTTTAAGTCTACATATATACAGAAATATATATATATATTCTCTCACTCTGTCAACTAAATAAACTTTAAAACAGTGTCAGTTGGCCTTTCTCAAGGATGTGGCCACATAAGTTAAAGTCCCATGCAGAAGAAATTAACCATTCTTCACTGTTAATACAGCAAATATCCTTTCAAATTGAAGGAGAAATGAGTGTTGGCATATTATCAGAATTTTCTAAAATCTGTCATTCAAACTACAAGTAAATTCATGTAAATGGACAAAGGCATCATAATCTCAGATATACATGGAATGAAATGTAAACTCTGATGAATCTTATGTTCCCCATAATACAGAGATATTTCTGTATCAGACACCGTGATAGCCCATGAATAAGCAAGTTCTATGAAGTCTCACAAGAAGATGCATCAAGAGTAGAAGCTGAATACATTGATGGATGTATTAAAAGGAGAGAGAGAGAGAGAAATTTTAAAGCATATGAAACCTATTCCCCCAGAAAATCCTCATCACTAGTGACAATAGACAGGATTGACACTTTGTTTTATAATTAAACCTGAAGTAGTTTAAGGCAAGGAAATATGGATTTTGTATTGCCAAAGAGAAATCTTTGTAACTCTCCTATGCTTCTGGTGGGAGTATAATTTAGTTTGAGCATTCTGGGAAGAAATTTGGCATTATGCATCAACAGTCTTAAAATATCCATACCCTTTGACAAAGTAATAGAGTAATCAGAAAAGTAGACAAAAATTATATGCAAGATATTGATTAAAATATTATTTATAATGAACAAACAAAAAGTAGGGGAGAAAAAAACAAAGCCTCGAGATTATGGATTGAGTAAATCCATAAGCAAAGACCCAAATAATACTTTAGACTTTGGAGACTACCCTGTCTCTTTCACCACTACTACTTTGACATTGTAGTGTGAAAGCAGCCACAGAAAATATTTTAAAAAGGGAGGGGGTGTATCACTGTGTTTCAATAAAACTTTATTAATGAACACTGAGATTGGAATTCATGTAATTTTCAAATACCATTAAATAATCCTTTGATTTTTTTCAACAATTAAAAAAACTTAAAAACCATTTTATCTTGTGGGTTTTACAAAAACAGGTAGCAAGGCAGATTTGTTGAACCCTGAGTTACACTGTAATATTGTCATTAAAATTTTGTGTTCATTAATTGGTCAAATTATCTAATGAGAAAAAAAGACTAGAAGATAATATGCCTAAAATATCCATACCTTTTGACAACTTATAATTGTTATTTCTGAATTGAGATTATGGATAATGTGAATGATTTTCTTTTATTCTTTAACTTTTATATTTTTAGAGTTATTTACATTAACTACATGTTATTTATGATAAAATAATAGAGGACATTTTTGGCTTAAAAAATTCATTTCTTTCTCATTCTTTAGACATTACTCAGAAACTTTGAACTTTCTGAAATTCTTGACAATGCTCACACTGTTGTTTAGCAATAACTTTTAAACAACACCATTTTTTTTCAAACAGAAGCTAACAGTTCATTTATTTTTAGAGATACACACTTCTTAAAATCAAATGCTTACATCTAATCCCCAAAATAAGAGTCTTTTTCTCCTGCTCTTTTATTTCCCTCCCAGTCTTGAGCTCTCTTATTTGGTACCCTTAGCCTCTCCCCAGTTACCAGGCAAGCCACACTGTTCTTCCCCGCTTAATCACTGTAACATCTCTAACCACCCAGCATTTCCAACTGTGCTTATTGCAGCACTTCAAATGCAGTGTTCTGTCCTCCCGCCCACCTAAGCTCACAGGCACTCACTTCCTTCATTTCCACTAACCTGTCAGCTCACCATCAATTAACAAGGAACCAATCCCTTGTTGAGTCAGGCAGTGTTTTTAACTGATAATGGTTCACTCTGTAGGATCTCCAGAAATATTTTTATATTTATTTTAAAAGGAGTTTTGGAATCTTACTGTCTTGACTCAAATGAATAATTAGCTGACAAGCAATTTTCAGCCATATGAGCCAGGATTTCCTAAGTCTGTTTTATAAACACTATCCCCTGAGATATGGCAAGCAAAAAGACAAGATCTGTAATCAGATCATTTTCAGAGATGCTCCATACAATATAGTATTACTTGAGACTCATAATTCATGTTATCATATTAAAGGTTCTGCCAAGATACAAAAGCAAAGATACTCAACTTGGTTTAATTCATTTTTTCCCAAAATTATTTTCAACACCCCTCACCCACCCATTCCTATTTTAATAGGAACACAGAAACATTCAGCAGAAGCAGTGTTCCCAAAATGACAAATTGGGGATACCCTGACCCGACCAATAGAAGTCTGGTTTGGGATGAGAAGAGAGTAGAACAATACTCCTAGCATCTCTCAAATCTTTCTGTATTAGATTGTGATGATCTCAAATGCTGAAAGCCACCTGATCTGGCCTGCAGCCTACCGTATCCCTGCTGCTCTATCATTGGTGCTATTTCAATTTCTACATAGAATACTAAGTGCCTTCAACTCCCTTCTGCTCCACTCCCTCCTGCTTTTCCTTCCAACCATCTCGGACTCCATGCTACAGGTGCTACCATTCTAGCACATTCCAATCATTGCCAAATGCTCAGTCACCAATCATGTATTTCAATTTGAACAAAAAAAAAACATAGCTTTCCTTGGCTGCTTCCAAAAATTAGCATATGTTTTCAGTATTTATAAGACACACACAGCTGACATTTTTAGAAAACTACATTCCATCAGCAAAAACATATGTATCCAACTGTGATGAGATTAGATGTTCCTGCATTTATTTTTCTGAGAATTGAGCATATCCAATATATGGTCTCCTCTGAATGCCTCTCATTGTTTCTTTTTTGGCAGTATCTTTCAAATATCCAATCACCAGGGAAAGTTATGCATGAAGCTTTAATTCAATTAATATCTTGTGAGAAAAACATGTACTTTTCCCCAAAGCAATTTTCTACAGTCAGTCTGCAAAGGACATAGACTATTGTTGCTGCTTAGGATATCATTCACAAAACCAATTATTTCATATCTCAAATATGTGCTCCATTATAACTAGAGCTTAAGGAAACACATGGTCGGTTCAGCATATTTCAGATGCTAGCCACAATATGATATCTGGATTCATTCCGGGCATTTTCAGATAAGTCTCTTTATTGAAGAGAAAAGGCATGACATAATTTCTAACATTAACCCAAAATGTTGACGTGACCCACTACCAACACACACACACACACACACACACACACACACACACACACCATGTTTTAAATTCAACAAGAGTAAAAAGATAAAGAATGGAAAACAAATAATAAGTTCACTTTAGTACAGTATTCTGGAATCTAGGTATAAGCTAAATTGGTTTTATCCTCCCTCAAAAAATATTTCTAGGTGGGTGAGGTGGTGCACTATTGTTAACCCAGCTACTTATGAAGATGAGACAGGAGGATTGCAAGTTCAAGGCCAGCCTCAGCAACATGGCAAACCCTGCTTCAAAAAAGGGAGTGGGGAGGTGGGGAAAGGGGGTATAACTCAGTTGTAGAATGTCCCTGAGTTCAATCGCCAGTACCACAATGAAAAAAGATAAGAAAGGAAGAAAAAGAAAGAAAAAGAAAAAAAGAAAGAATAAATAACTCTAAAACTGATAAGGAGCTTTTTCTATAAACCTGGACTTGATTCAAAGAGAAAACTCTTAAATGGAAATAATTCAGTAAAGTAGTAAGGTGCTATTATATTATTACAGACAATGTTGAATCTCTGGTGAGGATTATTTAAAAAGTGGGACATGACGACACGTTTTTTTGTTAAAGAAGCTTTCTTTTTTTTTTTTTGGAATACAATTTTGTTTTCAATTACACATGTGCACGCGCACACACACACACACACAAAATCTCTAAAGGTGACTCTCGGTCTCTTCATTCTTTTCCTGCATATTCAAGTGTAATACCACTTATTTGAAAGGCAAGTTTTAATGTCTCAATGAATTTCTCTGGCTACTGGTTTTCTTGAAGTTTGTTTGCCTTCACTTTTTATAGAAAATTAGGAGTTGACAATAAATCCACTACAAACCCAATTTTTAGCAACTTTCTGTGGTCTTCCAAGTGGCCCCTCAGGCCTCATCCCCAGCCTTCCTCTCCCTCACTTGGTCATAGGACACTCATTCACACAACCCAGACAGGAAGCTCTTCCTTCACTTTTGTACACTAGGCTCCTCTCTTGCCTCACCCTTGTCATGGCCCTGATCTAGAAGCTACCATTGTAGATCGAAAGATTAATCATTGTATTAGTCAGGATAAGCCAGTGCTATAGTCTGGATGTTTGTATTCCCCTAAATTTATCATCCATGGTGATGGTTTTAGGAGGCAGACCCTTTGGGGAGATAATTAGACCATGAGGGTCTAATAATGATTATATAATTAGACCAAGAGCCCTTGTGAATAGCATTAGTGCCCTTAGAAAGCCCAAAGGATTGCTCTTTTCCTCTTCCACCATGAGGATGTAGCAAGAAGGCTTCATTATTGGCCTAGACAACAAACCCTCACAAGGTGCCTAGATCGTAGATTTCCCAGCTGCTAGAATTATAGGAAATAAATTTCTGTTTATAAGCTACCCAGTATGAGGTATTTTGTTATAGCAGCCCAAACTGATTGAGACAGATTATACTCCAATAACAAGTCAATCCCAAAATTCTGGTGGGCTTAGTATCAGATTATTTCTCATTCTCACCGCTGGCACATCAGCACCCATCCAATTACTTGGGGAATTAGGTGATGACAGCTCTACCATGTTGTATCCCACCTATCTGAAACATGTCTTGCAGCTGAGGAAGAAGATGGGCTCGACTCTGCCTCAGCCCAGAGGTGACACATGCCACTGCCTTCACATTTCATTATCCAGAACTTCAAGAAGACTAGGAAATATCAAAAGCAAAAAGGGGCAGATTTAATACACTCTACGTCTTTGCCACCTGTAGAATGAGGTAACAATTGAATATCACGGTTATGAATTTCGGTTCTTACTGTACCTAATTCCTCAAACCTATGCTGTTTCTCATCCCTAGATTTTCAAACCTGTTTCCTCTGTCTGTCATATCCCTGTGTGTCCCACCCACAAATCCTGTACTAGCTAAGTCCTATTCAGCTGTAAGGTCTTGGCTAAGACTACATTTCTTCTGAGAATTCTTAAGCAGCCTCCTTCCCTCAACCTACATCCTCCCCTGTGTTCTCACTTTTCCCACAATATCTGCTACCATTTATTTTTTATTCTATGTCAAGTACTATTCTGAGCCTTTATATTTAATTAGTACAATAAGCCAGTGAAGTCGTTTCTCAGTCTGAGCCTCCTACAAAACAGCCTGAGCTAATTGCATACATACTACCCTGTGTCAGAGGGACAGTCTCAGGGAGGCAGGAGAGGAAGAAGAGAGCACTGAGTCAGGAACAGAAGGACTCACATGTAAGGGACTGAGATACAGAGCTGGCCCCAGCTTTATAAAAAGAGACTCAGAGAGGCAGAAACATACTCCTATGACTCTGTAAAGTCCGTCCCATCTCTAATTAGACCAGGAGCAGCCATCCTGAAGTCCTGGGTCTCCAGTAGTGGCAGCAGCCTGGCTCTGTACCAACAGAGAGTACAACATGTTACAAGAACTGCTCCATCTAGAAAGCAAGGTGAGGACATGGCTCTAGGGTGGCACAGAACCCAAACCCAAAGCTTTTCATTCAGAAGGTCTTAATTTATTCCCATTTTAAATATAAATTTTCAAACAAGATTGCACAGCTAGAAAGGGACATAATCATTATGCAAATCTAGGAGTATTGGCCCTAAAATATGCAGACCCAACCATTACACTGCTGTAAGAATGCAGACTCCATTTAAGCAAGAACTGCTTTTTCCCCAGCACCTATCACAAATATGGAGTCTAATACCCAGCACGCACTCAATACATATCTGTTGAATGAATAAATAAAGAAAGAATAAGTAAGTTATATTTCAAGAAAGGCCAAATAAATTAATAGGAAGGAAAGATTACACTTTATTGAAGTCCTATGGAAGGTTCCATGGCAGAAATGACATTTAAGTAAGATTTTCCAAAGATTTAGAGAAAAGTCTGATGCAATGATACAATGGGCATATTTGGAGATTGTGGTTTTACTGCAGGGAGGATTGAAATGGGAGAACTTTAAAAGTACATATGAAATTTTGGAAGCTTTCCAAGTTCCAGGTGTATGTGTTGCTGAAGTTGAAGAAAAATCAACAACTGTGTTTATCACAAAAGAAATTTCAGTGTTTGCAGCCAGGGAAGCCAAGAGTATGCCCTAGAATATCCCCACGAATCTCTCAAGCTGTGTTTCACTCTGTACTGTAGGAGCACCCAGTCACTCATTCTGTTCTAGACAAAAGTTCCATTTTGTTGTTTCCCAAGTCTCTATGTCTTAAGATGAAACTGTGTTCTTGTTTTCTATCAAGAGAAACAGAAAACAGTGGTTTGACATTCTATAGTAAGCTTCATAAAATTCAGACAGCTATTTAAACAATTCCCTGGTATTTGACCATTAACTCAGCACACAAAATAAGAGAATAAGAAACGCTTAGAATACAGAAAATGATAATATTGGCTCTAGAAAGGGAATCATCCTCACACATACCCACACAAAGATTTTTTTTACAAGTGTAAAGAATAAAATTACATTCCTTCCTAGGGTAATCTCTGTTTATGTTTTCCTTGTGATACATAATGTATTGTCTTTATGATAAATGAAATCTCCCTGGAATGATTATATCATACATGGGAAGCAAATTGCTGACATATATTTTTATTTAGCAACATGAACATTCCAAACAAATCCACAAGAAAAGAAATCCATAATGCTTCCATTTCCATTTGGTTAATGCCCTCATGCATCAGTAGGAGCAACACAAATAGAGTAACCAAAAATCACTCCTTAGCCACGTACTCCTTTTCCTATGCCCTCTCCCAGGTTTCAGCATCTTGTCCTCCTTGGAAACCATGTCCTGGTTTTCCTGTGGCAACTCCTCATCATTCCCCTTGGAATGCTTATTCCTTTCCATCAAACCATTCAATGTCACAATCCTAGACACTCTCTTCTTTTCATCCTATATTGTCTCACCAGAAAATTTTATTTGCATAATTTACAAATTTATATTTGTATTTTATTTATATTTATATAAATACAAATCCTCTAACCACAGGAAAGAGGAGATACCTCTCCCAAACCAGAGCAGGAGAGACTATAAGAAATCCAAGATGAATGCAAGAAGGGGAGACTGGAATTTCCTACCACCGTGAATGGCATCTTACACAAAGGTCTTGTGGGTTTCCAACCATGGTTGTTTCAGCAGGAGAAGAGAGTTGGATAGGATGGCAGATCTAAGCCAAAGCCAACAGAATAGACTGCAAGTTATTTGGATAATCAAGAATGTGTGAGTTTTTCATGGGCCAAGTGGATGTCCTTCAACTATTGATGGGAGCCCCAGGCACAAGAACCTTGGAGTAGGCTCAGCAGGGCAGCTGATAAGTGGGGGGTTGGAAGAAGTAGTAGAATGTGTGCAAGTTCTTTATGAGGAGGCAGAATTTAGATGTGTTTTGCACATGAGTCACAGGGTCTGGTCAGTATTAGTCCACTGAAGAGGTGCGGGGGACCAGCATACAACAAAGCCAAGTATGGAAGAAACTCTATTCCTTCTTCTTTTCCCTTCCTTCTTCCCTACCTCCCTTACCAGAAGGACCTGGTCCAAGGACAGAAAATTATTCACCCAGCTACAAAGTAAGATGAGTTTAATGTCTAGTTCAAAAACATTTGTTGCAAAGACAAATGCAAGAAGCCCATAGTTCCCACTAATGACAAGTCACACCATCTTGATTCAGTGGACTAGACTGTGTGCTTCCTTCTACATACATCATTCAATTAGACTTCTTTATGTGCTTCTTCCAGGTGCAAGAGGGTTTTTTTGTTTTGTTTTTTACAATACTTGCTGAGGGAAACATGTTAGGAAATGACATCCTCCTAAATAGTTTGAAAACAAAGAACAAAAAGATTAATGCTACCTGGAGTCTTACAGAGCAAAAGCTTTTCAAGTAAGAAAATTAAATTCCATCTATTTATGAGAAAAAAAATGAGCAAATACAAATTCACAACTAAAGTTTTATTAAAGATTAATAAGAAAAGCTTATGAATCCTTCTTTAGAAGTTCCTGAAAACTCAGTCTCAGCACTTTTATGAGTAAAACAATAGCTCTTACAGGCCTGTGGCCTAACAAAATATGACAATGCAACTATAATTTATGACTTCATTTATGGGGATGAAAAAAACATTGTGTATTAGTCAAAGTTATCTCAGGTCATGATCATTCTTCCCATCAAAAATCAAAGCAAAAGTAAAATTCCAAACTCTGTAAAGAGAAAACAGTTTTATAAATGTCATAGACATCTAATATAAAATTAGAAAGTGTAATCTTTTCAGAAAGTACTGAACATTCTAGACCAGGTGTTGACAATCATGGACCAAATCCAGACAATTGCCTCTATTTGTAAATAAAGTTTTATTGGAACACAGCCATGGTCATTTGTTTACATATTTTCCAGAGCTACTTTCACACTAAAACAGCACAGTTGAGTAATTGTGACAGTGACTATGTGGCATCAGAGACTATACAGCCTGCAAAACCTGAAATATTTACTAGGAGAGAGAAAGAGAGGGAAATTTTGTTCATAGCTCTTTTAAAGAAAATTAATAAAGGACCTTGAAAGTAGTTTTCTAATCTCATTTAAGAATTATTTTTATTCTTTAAAGAATGTATTTGAAAGCTGGAGGTGTAATTCAGTGGTAGAGCACTTGCCTAGCGATCATAGGTGCAAAAAAAAATAATAAAAAGAATACATTTGATGAAGATTATCAACCTCAAACTATGTCCAAGAAAAGGAAATAATTTTGCCATTTCTTTATCAATGGTTAACCATTGAGAGCTCATACTGACTCAGGCACAGTTTTTCCGTCTTTGAAAGCTAACAGTGTGCTAGGCAGTGTTTAAGGGAGTACAGCAGAGTCTAGCTCTTCATCAAGTCTGCTTCCTCCTCCTCCTGGGGACACAGCCCGAGTTCATCCAATAGAATGTTCCATTTCCAGGTCCACATAAAGAACTTGTATATCATCCTCCATGTTCTTTCTCTTTTCACTGATTTCATAGAGATGAGCCCAGAAACATGGGAAAGATGGAAGATGGAAAATGAAGAGCCCCAGGTGGAAGAAACTTGAGTAACCAGTCTCAGTTTGGAAGAGAAATTCCTGTCAAGATTGCTGGTTTACATGCCACATCGATGTTTATAGCAGCTCAACGCACAATAGCCAAACTGTGGAATCAGCTTAGATGCTCTTCAACAGATAAATGGATAAGGAAAATGTGATACATATACACAATGAAATATTACTCAGTCTTAAAAAGAATAAAATTATGGCATTTGCAGGTAAATGGATGGAAGTAGAGAATATCATGCTAAGTGAAATAAACCAAATCCAAAAAACCAAAGGCTAAATGTTTTCTCTGATATGCAAATGCTAATTCACAATAAGGGGAGGGAGCTAGGGGAAATAGGTATATTTTGGATTAGGCAGAGGGGAGTAAAGTTAGGGGAGGGGTGTGTGGGAAAGAAGGATAGTAGAATGAATTGGACATTATTACCCTATGTGCATATGTAATTACACAACCAGTGGAATTCTACAACATGTACAACCAGAAGAATGAAAAGTTATACTCCATTTATGTATGATGTGCCAAAATGCATTTTGCTGTTATGTATAACTAATTAAAACAAATAAAATAAATAAAGAAAAAAATATTGCTGGTTTGAGACTTCATGTGATTAAGAAGTTGAATTCTTCAATTCTTGAACCATTATACATTTAGAGATTTATTCATTACAGCAGTTATCGTAGTAGGTATTGTAATTTAATCAAGGAATATTATTATTACTAAATATGCATTAAAATCTAACCATAAGCTCTAAGTAGTCATTTCTGTTAAGATCAGTTATCTGTAAAAATATACCAACTCCTGTAGACATTTTTCACCATTGTTTAAATGTCCTTATTCATCTTGGATAGTAAATACCCCTGTCAAAACTAGAGAATACTAAATAAGTAAAGGGTAAATATGTAAACTATAAAAATGTCCATACTAGCTAGTGGATACAGGTGAGACATAAAGGTGGTCAGGAGAACTTACATTTATATTCCTGATAATGGAATGATATTTGCAATAATTACACAAAGCAGCAGAAATCCTATTTAAATTATAATTTGTTAATTCTCATACGTTTTTACATAGTTTTGGTCAAAATTAAAGACTGATGGAGTATCTTTTCTTTGTTGGAGCATTAAAAATAATAATAATAATACTGTTCGAAGTGGCAAATGATTTCCTTCAAATCTGGACTTTATTTCAAAACAACGGAATATTTTGTGCCACTTAGATTGGAATTTTTTTGTATATTTCTGACTTGGCAAACAGAGCCTGAAACAGAGCCAGAGACTCTCATCTTCCCTTTCCCATAGAACTACCACCAGTCTCCTCTCCCTTGAGCTTTAGACCCACTTTATTCAGTTTATGAGAATAGACTAAAATAAATGGTGGGATGTTTGAACAACCATGAAATAGCTGCCTGGGGGCTATACTTAATGATCTCAAAGGCATTCCAGCTGACACATCCCTGTGTAGATGCCAAGAGGGAGCAGGAGGTTTGGCAGTAGGGGGTTGGAGAGGAGAGAAAAGGAAGCTTAGTTCCATAAGAATGTCATTCTTTGGGCTCACTGTTTCATTATATGTTGTCTATTGAGGAGTCTGCATCCCCCACCTTTCCCCCAAGAGCCAAACTCCTTATAATGGCTGAGAGGCTTACCTCTCCCCATTCTTTTTTTCCCCTTCATCAAAATGTTACAATATAAAATGAGCATATTTATGCATTCATACAGCAATGTGTACTTTTACAAAGTCCTTTCACATCTGTTCTCTGTGATTTCTAGAACAGTCCTTTGGCTAAATAGGAGGATGGTCACAATCCGATGAAGAAACCTAAGCTCAGGGATGCTAGCAACTTCCCCATGTCACATCATGCCTTGGTGAATGATAAAACCTGACCTCCAGGTACCCCACTAAACACATTGCTAAATATCCAAATACCACCTCTCTGAATACTTTCCCTCTTCAAATGGTAATAAGATACTCTAACTCCCTAATCCTGAGATAAATTATGCTCATGCATGAGAATGAAATTGTTTATTTAGTCAGAGCTAGGAATCAAGAAAGGTAAAATGAGGCTAAGGTGGTAGATTCAAGGGTTTGTTTGTAGTGCTGTTGGCTGCTAGACATCTTTGCCTGGGCCCCTACAGTTCCTGGAGCAGTGATAGCAACAGCAGAGG
The DNA here is from genome assembly GCF_047511675.1 of Marmota flaviventris. Taxonomy (NCBI): domain Eukaryota; kingdom Metazoa; phylum Chordata; class Mammalia; order Rodentia; family Sciuridae; genus Marmota; species Marmota flaviventris. The sequence goes on along the minus strand of NC_092503.1, from coordinate 98,254,092 downwards.
ATGGGATTATCTTTCTCTTGGCAATCAAGCAGTAACCACTCCTTTCTGATATAGCCCTCATGAGAACCATTCAGTTCCAATTACCAGATTTGATAACTCCAGGATTGTGCAGGAAAAAATACTGGAAATACTTAAGGGTCACTCAGAAACCTCAAGTGTGAAATAAAAGTTGCATTTATTTAATTAATTGTTCAAAAATCAAATGCAAGACTCTGTCAGTAGGTGAACCAGAAAAACATACTAGCAAGAACATAGCGATATCATTTCTTTCATCCTCCAGTGATAGTTTGTATCTCAGCTATGAGTCAGATGATAACTTTTCCTTTGTCTCTTAGACCACCAACCTTCAGTAACCTAAGCCAATGTTTAATACAGAATGAAAAGAAACCAAACCTGATAAATTACTTAATTCCCTCAGTGGCTCATATGAACATATTTCCTCCCCCTTTTCCTTATTTCATCATACACAAATACACACAATGTAGATGGTTATATAAATGGTTACCATCTTATGTTACATACATTACTTTTCAAATAATCTACTTTTTACTCTTAACTACCACCCATGAAATGTGTAGCTTCTAATCTTCTATTTCTCCCTTCCCTTCCCTTCCCTTCCCTCCCCTCCCCTCCCCTCCCCTCCCCTCCTCTTCTTCTCTCTCTCTCTCTCTCTCTCTCTCTCTCTCTCTCTCTCTCTCTCTCTCTCTCTTCCTCCCTCCCTCTCTCCCCATACTGGGTACTTTATCACTGAGTTACATTCTCAGCCCTTTTAATTTTTTAATTTTATTTCAAAATATGATCTTGCCAAGTTGCCCAGGCCAGCCTCAAACTTGTGATCTTCCTGCCTCAGCCTCTTGAGTAGTTGGGATAACAGGCATGCATCACCACACCCAGCTATTTCATCATTTTCTTACTGAATCAATGAATGTTTATTGTGCCCAATATGTGCCAAGCACTCAGCAGGTCACTTAATCTCAGTTCTACAAAGCTTTCCTGTGAGGTTCATTTATAAATGTTCTTATATTAATGTCATTCATTTAATAAGTATGGACTAAGTCCTGAACTAGCAAGAAATAAGTTTGGATAGATGGCACAGGACCAGGCTGTTATTGCTCTATTGTTTCCTTTCAGATTTCTCAACTTTTCTCCAAATTCCTGATATTATCATGGATTCTTTCACACAATTGACTGCAGCTCAGTAAAACTGGTGCTCATGATGCCTCTGTTCCCAGCCTGGCACTGACCACTAGACATCCATCCCTGCTCTAGAAGGCTTATCTGTCTAGGATATGATGATAACTAATGGCAAATGAATTGCTAACAGAGAAGCTCAATCAAAGGCTATTAGCATATAAGAAAGGAAGAAAGATGGAAACATCTGTGGCTTGCAGATTGTGTGACCAAGTGAGGAATTTTACCACATAAGATCATGTATGAAAGAAATTTTATTATTATCATCATCTTACAAGCGGGAAAACTGAGGCTAAGAGGATTGAGACACTTACCCAAACCTGTCTGAATAGAAAGTCAGTGTCCTTTCTATTCTCTCATACTGTCCTATGGTCTTTACAGCTCATCTTCAGCCTTCCATCATCCCTCAGCCTTCACGTACCCTGTATTCCTAGTTGAAAAGGATTCCAAAATAGGACCACTGCCTGGCACATTAGGTCTGACAGAAAAAGAAAAAACAAAGTTTTACATTTTAATGATAATATTAAATAATAGAAAGTTACAGTATACAAAGCCATTTCACTATTTTTTTATTTTTATTTTATTTTTTATTATTTATTTATTTTGGGGGGTACAGGAATTGAAGTCAGGGGCACTTAACCACTGAGTCACAAGCATAGACTCTTTTTTTATTTTTTATTTTTTTTATTTTGAGACAGGATCTTACTAAGTTGCTTAGGGTCTCACTAAGTTGCTGAGGCTGGCTTTGAGCTTGTAATTCTCCTGCTTCAGCCTCCCAAGCTCCTGAGATTCCAGGCAGGCCTGGCAAAACCAGTTCACATTTAATTCATGCATAGTTAAAATGGTGTGAGAATAATGAAAATGATTTTTTTTTCTATTTTGTGTGTATTTAGCATGGTAAAAAAAAGAAAAGCAAGAAGGAAACTGTGAACATCACCCCAACCACCATTTGTCATCTCAACCCTAAAAAACACAAAATGTTATGTGAGAGTTAGACTTCAAGAATACTTTCCGATTCTGATAAAAATGAAGTATTACATTCTATTGATAGTCTTCCTCATTATATAGCAAATGAATGTTTTATCAATACTATACGAATTTGTCAATCTCTTTTTAACTCAGTTAATTTCATGTGGCTAATTTGGAGCAGCCTTTTCTGCGCCTGTGAGTTGAGGAGTTGCCTCTAGATCTCAGCTTGAAAAACATAAGAAATACCAGAGGTACTTGATCCTGGCATTACATGAGCACAGGTGTGTCATCAGGTGGCTCCAAGACATAAGAGGTAGAGCCTAAGTGAAATAACTCTAATACCACAGGAGAAAGTTAACTGTCACAAGGAAAGCATGGAAAAATTCTTATGGGAGTCCAAAAAGGAAACACATTGAATACTAGACTCTCAGGAAATTTTCTTCAATACTGAATAAGTGTGTTGTTTTAGGAAGTAATGTGTCAAGAATGGGCTTTTAGAACACCAGCCCACGCAGGACACAGGCTCACAGAAGGCCCTGGTCCACCCCTCCACCAGCAGGGCAAACACTCTCCAGACCCTAGGGGCACAGGACCGCCCCTTGGATCCAGCAGATGACTGCAGGAGTCAGGCCCAGCCCAGATCTGTCCACACTGACTTGCCCAGAACCCAGGTCCAGAGTAGGTCGGAGTTCATCCCCCTACCTTGGAGACTAAGCTTAACCCACTTTTATCTTGGGACACTGAAGTCATTGCCATAACCTTCCCCATGCAGTAGTCCCTAACTTTTTGACAACAGACAGGGCCTACAAGCAGCTGCATCTCAGAGCAGGCGTCCTAAAGGTAGTGTGAGGGCCACTCTTGCAACCCCATCTCTCTAAGACATTGTTTCCATCGTGGGGCACCTTTACTATTATCTCAAGTTACCTCGGCTATTGCCGCCACCAACCTTAGATGCAGTAGCATACCCTGAGGGACACCAGCAGGGTCTGGAAGCCCAACAATAAGGTGAGGTACAGACAATCTCGTGAGCACTACAAGAATATAGAGAAGAAACTATAATATCTCAGATTCACACTTCAAAAAAGGAAGACACATAGACATCATGAAAATAACAAGAGAGGAAAGTGCCCCAAACAAACAAGGATACTATAATAAGAGAACCCATGAATAGTGCAGTTGATGAAATGTCAGAAAAGAAGTTCAGAAGGTTCATAATTAAAATGATCTGTGAATTAAAGAATGACCTAAATGAGCAAATACCAGCAAAAATTGATCACTCCAACAAAGAGATAAGAGAGCAAATACAGGTAGCAAAAGATTACTTTAAGAAAGAGATAGAGACTCTGAAGAAAAAAAAAACACTCAGAAATCCTTGAAATGAAGGATACAATAAATCAGATAAAAAACCCAATAGAAAGCAAAACAAAAAGACTAGATCACTTAGAAGAAAGGACATCAGATAGTGAAGACAAAGTACACAATCTGAAAAATAAAGTTGATCACACAGTGAAGATAGTAAGAAACCATGAACAGAACATACAAAAGTTATGGGACAGCATCAAAAGACCAAATCTAAGACTTATTGGGATAGAGGAAGGCACAGAGTTTCAAACCAAAGAAATGCACAATTTCTTCAGTGAGATAATATCAGAAAATTTCCCAAGCATGAAGAACAAATTGGAAAACCAAATACAAGAGGCTTACAGGACACCAAATGTACAAAATTACAACAGATCTACACCAAGGCACATTATAATGAAAATGCTTAGCATACAGAATAAGGATAGAATCTTAAAAGCTGCAAGAAAGAAGAATCAGATCATATATGGGGGAAACAAATTCGTATCTCAGCAGATTTTTCAACCCAGACCCTTAAAGCCAGGAGGTCATGGAACAACATATATCAACCAATAATATTTTATCCAGCAAAACTAAGCTTTAGATTTGATGATGAAATAAAAACCTTCCATGATAAACAAAAGTTAAAAGAATTTACAATTAGAAAGCCTGCACTACAGAACATCCTCAGCAAAATATTCCAAGAAGAAGAAATGGAAAATAATGATGAAAATCGGCAAAGAGAGGTATTAAACTAGATGAAAATCTAATCAGAGGAGAAACCAAGTCAAGTTAAATACCAAAATAAACAAAATTGGCTGGGAAAACAAATAATGTCTCAATGATAACCCTGAAGGTTAATGGCCTAAACTCACCAATCAAAAGTCATAGACTTTTGTCATAGACTAGCAGATTGGAACAACAATAATAAAAAAAAGCAATATGCTGCCTCCAAGAGACTCATCTCATAGGAAAAGACATCCCCAGACTGAAGGTAAAGGGTTGGGAAAAATCATGCAACTCACATGGACTGCAGAAGCAAGCAGGGGTTTCCATTTTCATATCAAATAAAATAGACTTCAAAGTAAAGTCAATCAAAAAGTATAAAGATGGACACTGCATACTGCTCAAGGGAACCATACACCAAAAAGACTTAACAATTATAAATATATATTTCCCAAATAATGGAGCAACTATGTCCATCAAACAAACTCTTCTCAAGTTCGAGAGTCAAATAGACAACAACACAATAATTTTGGGTGATTTTAACACACCTCTTTAATTACTAGATAGATCTTCCAAACAAAAGCTGAACAAAGAAACTATAGATCTCAATAATACAATCAATAACTTAGACTTAACTGACATATATAGAATATTTCATCCTTCAAGGAGAGAATACACATTCTTCTCAGCAGCACATGGATTCTTCTCTAAAATAGATCATATGCTATGTCACAAAGCAACTTTTAGCAAATATAAAAAAGTAGAGATACTACCCTGCATTCTGTCAGATAATAATGAAATGAAATTAGAAATCAATGATAAAATAAGAAATAAAATACACTCCAACACCTGAAAACTAAATAATATGATACTGAATGAACAATAGGTTGCAGAAGACATCAAGGAGGAGATTAAAAATTTTTAGAGTCAATGAGAACACAGATACAACATATCGAAATCTCTGGGACACTATGAAAGCAGTTCTAAGAGGAAAGTTCATTGCATGGTGTTCATTCCTTAAAAGAAGAAAAAGTCAACAAATAAATGACTTAACATTACATCTCAAAGCCCTAGAAAAAGAAGAATAAATCAACACCAAAAGCAGCAGAATACAGGAAAGAATTAAAATCAGAGCTAAAATCAATGAAATTGAAACAAAGGAAACAATTGAAAAAATTGACAGAACAAAAAGTTGGTTCTTTTAAAAAAATAAATAATATTGACAGACCCTTAGCCATGCTAAGGAAGAGAAGGAAAGATAAAACTCAAATTACTAATATATGTGATGAAAAAGGAAATATCATGAAATATACAGAAAAACAGGAGAAAATTCGACATTATTTTGAAAATTTGTACTCCAATAAAACAGAAAATATTGAAGGCATCGACAAATTTCTAGAGTCATATAATTTGCCCAAACTGAATCAGGATGATATACACAATTTAAACAGATCAATTTCAAGTGATGAAATAGGAGACGCCATCAAAAGTCTACCAACCAAGAAAAGACCAGGACCGGATGGATACACAGCTGACTTCGACAAGACCTTTAAAGAAGGACTAATGCCTGTACTCTTCAATGTTATTCAGGGAAAAGAAAAAGAGGGAGCACTTCCAAACTAATTTTATGAGGCCAATATCACCCTGATTCCAAAACCAGGCAAAGACACATCAAAGAAAGAAAACTTCAGACCAATATCTCTAATGAACATAGGTGCAAAAATCCTCAATAAAATTCTGGCAAATGAAATACAAAAACATATCAAAAAAATCATGCACCATGATCAAATAGGATTCATCCCAGGGCTTCAAGGTTGGTTCAACATACGGAAATCAATAAATGTAATTCATCACATCAATAGACTTAAAGATAAGAATCATATGATCATCTCATTAGGCACAGAAAAAGCATTTGACAAAATACAGCATCCCTTTATGTTCAAAACACTAGAAAAACTAGGGATAATAGGAATATATCTCAACATCATAAAGGCTATTTATGCTAAGCCCTAGGCCAACATCATTCTAAATGGAGAAAAATTGAAATTCCCTCTAAAAACTGGAACAAGACAGGGATGCCCTCTTTCACCACTTCTACTTAACATAGTTCTTGAAACACTGGCCAGAGCAATTAGACAGATGAAAGAAATCAAAATGAAACATATAGGAAAAGAAGAGCTCAAATTGGCTCTATTTGCTGATGATATATATAATTCTATACCTAGAAGACCCTAAAAGTTCTACCAGAAAATTTCTAGAACTAATAAATGAATTCAGCAAAGTAGCAGGATATAAAATCAACACCCATAAATCAAAGGCATTTCTGTATATCAGTAAAAAATCCTCAGAAATGGAAACAAGGAAAACTACCCCATTTACAATAGCCTCAAAAAATAAAATACTTGGGAATCAACTTAACAAAAGAGGTAAAAGATCTATATAATGAAAATTACAGAATCCTAAAGAAAGAAGTCAAAGAAGACCTTAGAAGATGGAAAGATCTACCTTGCTCTTGGATAGGCAGAATTAATATTATCAAAATGACCATACTTCCAAAAGCACTATACATATTTAATGCAATTCCGATCAAAATCCCAATGACATTCTTCATAGAAAAAGAAAAAGTAATCATGAAATTCATCTGGAAAAATAAGAGACCCAGAATAGCTAAAGCAATCCTTAGCGGGAAGAGTGAAGCAGGTGGCATTACTCTACCAGACCTTAAACTATACTACAGATCAATAGTAACAAAAACAGCATGGTATTGACACCAAAACAGACAAGTAGACCAATGATACAGAAGAGAGGATGCCACAGTCTGGCTGGGCACAAAATCACGAGCCACCACACAGCTTGTAGATTCAAACAGCAACTCTTTATTCCCGAACTCACACCAGCCGTCTACAATCACGTTCTGGGGAAATCCACGTTCTCTGCCCAAATCCACCTCCACTGCCCAAATCCATGTTCTCTGCCCAACTCCACCTCCACTGGGCTTCTATCTCCAAAATATACTGTCTGAATCCCGTGAGAACTCAAGGGGAACTCAGGCAGCAGGATACGCCCTATTCCCAGGAGGAATAATCTTAAACCTTAAACCTGGAACCTAAACTGGGAACGCCCTAAACACGATTATCTTAAAACCGGGAACACCCTAATCTGCCTTGGTCCTTGAGCAAGGTCACCTACATTCAATGTCGCTGCAACATGTCAGCAACATGGGGTACGCTGGCAAGGAAATTGTCATACCTACTTGGCTAATGGCTCCCAGCAAGAGGACACAGAGACTAACCCACAAAATTACAACTATCTTATATTTAACAAAGGTGCCAAAAACATGCATTGGAGAAAACATATCCTCTTCAACAGTGGTGCTGGGAAAACTGGAAATCCATATGCAACAAAATGAAATTAAACCCTATCTCTTACCATGCACAAAACTCAACTCAAAGTGGATCAAGGACTTAGGAATAAAACCAGAGACCCTGTGTCTAATAGAAGAAAAAGTAGGCCCTAATCTCCATCATGTGGGATTAGGCCCCAACTTCCTTAATAAGATTCCTATAGCACAAGAATTAAAATCAAGAATCAATAAATGGGATGGATTCAAACTAAAAAGTTTCTTCTCAGCAAAGAAGACCTTAGAAGATGGAGAGATCTACCTTGCTCTTGGATACACAGAATTAAAATTAAATAGAGAGCCTACATCTTGGGAGCAAATTTTTACCTCTCACACATCAGATGGAGCACTAATCTCTAGGGTATGTAAAGAACTCAAAAAGCTAAACACCAAAAAGACAAATAACCAAATCAATAAATGGGCCAAGGACCTGAACAGACACTTCTCAGATGATGATATACAATCAATCAACAAATATATGAAAAAATGTTCATCGTTGCTAGCAATTAGAGAAATGCAAATCAAAACCACTCTAAGATTTCATCTCACTCCAGTCGGAATGGTAGCTATTATGAAGGCAAACAACAAAAGTGTTGGCCAGGATGTGGGGGAAAAGGTACACTCATACACTGCTGGTGGGACTGCAAACTGATGCAGCCAATATGGAAAGCAGTATGGAGATTTCTTGGAAAATTGGGAATGGAACCACCATTTGACCCAGCTATCCCTCTCCTTAGTCTATACCCAAAGGACTCAAAAACAGCATACTACAGGGACACAGCCACATCAATGTTTATAGCAGCACAATTCACAATAGCTAAACTATGGAACCAACCCAGATGCCCTTCAATAGATGAATGGATTAAAAAATGTGGCGTATATACACAATGGAATATTACTCAGCAATAAAAGCGAATAAAATCATAGCATTTGCAGGTAAATGGATGGAGTTAGAGAAGATAATGCTAAGTGAAGTTAGCCAATCCCAAATAACCAAATACCGAATGTTTTCTTTGATATAAGGAGGCTGATTCATAGTGGGATAGGAAGGGGGAGCATAGGAGGAATAGAGGAACTCTAGATAGGGTAGAGGGGTGGGAGGGGAAAGTAGGGTGCATGGGGTTAGAAATGATGATGGAACGTGAAGATCATTATTATCCAAAGTATAAGTATGAAGACATGAATTGGTGTGAATATACTTTGTATACAACCAGAGATATGAAAAATTGTGCTCTATATGTGTAATAAGAATTATAATGCATTCCACTGTCATATATAAAATGAGTAAATAAATAAATAGATAAATATTTTTCAAAAGAATGGGATTTTAGGATTGCTATTTTCTGAACAGTAAATTTCCATTGTAAACATTTTTGGTGTCTTCAAATGTCAAGTAATCAACTGATGATTGGAGTCAAACATAAAAGCTTGTGTTCCCAGGCTAGACAAACACCTCAGAAAGCCTTTGTATTGCCTAACATCAGAATTTGTTACAACTGTAGGTATTATGTGGATTTTGACAGAATGGAAAGAAGAAAAAAATTGAAAAGTTTTAAACTGTAGTCAACTAGATATTAGTTCTTGTTGCAGAATGGTCGTCAATTTCATTTTTAATTTTAACATTTACTTTTCTTACACATATTTTTTTTCATAAGAGAAAATAATTTTAGAACAAATATTCCCAGAAAAAGAAAATTATAAACAAAGGTACAAAGACTAGAGCCACATTTCTATTGTTCCATTATTATGAAACATGTGTAGTCAGAGAGAAGAGTTCTGGCTGCCAGATACAACATATAAATGTTTCGAAGTTTACCCATCACAAGCCTATGATGGGAAAGCTCCTCTGTGGTCAGACCAGCACGCAGAACATTGCACAGCATGAAGACGTCTTCCAGATGCATTGCTTGTGTATTGTATTATATAAACCAGATCCAGACACTTCTGCCTCGAATGACTTTCAATATGGAAAGGCTTCCAAGAAAGTATAGGTTTGTTTTCATTATCTTGCAAAGCAGTGTATTATCAATGCACCTGGATGACAAATTACTTTCAATAAAACCCATAATTCCTTACTCAGTAAGTAAAATCTGCTGCCACCCAAAACCATATTGCAAACCTACTGAAGGATCACTTCAGTTAATGAACTCTGAGACCTAAATTTTATTTTTGTCAATGGTCTTCTTAATTACTATTATGTTCCCATAGCTTTCTCAGCATTGGTGCAGTTATTTGGATTAATCCTACTCATTTAAAATATTTTTATGTAAATCAGAATGAAATTCTATTACAATTATGAGATGTCATAGAAATATGTATAATACATTCTAACACCCAATAAATATGCCCCAAACTTTTGAAAAGTAATTTAGCAATATACATAAAATATTCACAAAAGTAAATACACTTTTACCCAGTAATCCCTCTTTTAAGATTCTATCTAAGAAAATCGGGACTTGTAAAATGATTTATGTATGGGTTCCCATTGCAGTGTTATTTATGAATGTGAAAAATACAAAGTCTGATATAAAAGTGTGGTCAAAAATATTTAAAATCCATATACAGTCATTAATTTTCACAAGTATTCAATGCAAAGAAAGGTTTATAATCCAAGATTAAGATAAAAAAAAAAACTAATACTAAAAAGTCAGTAGGAAAACTTCTTTCCAAATAAGTGTAAGCATGGACCAAATGTACACTTGAAATATATCAAGATATTAACAGTGTGAAAGAGCTTTATTAAGAATAATTCTTATTTCTTCTTAAAATTTCCAACATCTTGTAAGTATTTACAGTGAACATGTGCTATTTTTTAAAAAGAAAAAAAAATGAAGACACAGACCAGAAGTAAATCATTTCTGTCACTGATATCCTGTGATGGAAAAAAATCAGTGTGCTGGCCATGGTAGTGCCTGCCTGTAATCCTAATGGTAGAGTGCCCCTGGGTTCAATCCCACATACCACAAAAAAAGAAAGAAAAGAAAAATTTGTGTGATGTTTGGAATCATCATTCCTGTTCAAGAGGAATACAAACAAGAAAACAAGAACATCTCAAAGAGATGAATGAATAAAAAGCATACATAAGTGCCACCAACCTGAGTAGCCATCTGTAGGAGGATTCAGTTTTTTAAATAAATCTGGCTGAAGAGGGGCTAGGATTGTGGCTCAGTGGTAGAGCATTTGTCTAGCACATGTGAGGTGCTGGGTTCTATTCTCAGCACCACATAACAATAAATAAAATAAAGATATTGTGTCCATCTACAACTTTAAAAAAATATATTTTTAAAAAGAATCTAGCTGAAGAGTGTGCCATAACTCAGAGATTCCAATAAAAGGGATCCAGTCTCAGGGAGGTAGGGTAGAAAAGGGATTATATCTCTAGACGCACAAACATGCAGTGGGGGCAACCTGGAGCAAACCTGTCAATCATTTTGTATGGAATGATTTCTCAATCAATAGAAACCAAAGCTGTACTCACTAGAATGTGGATGTCTACAGAACTTTAATAAATGTTAAAATTGGCTCTTCATACCAGGTGCTGTAGCATTCTCCTGGAATCCCAGTTACTACAGAGGCTGAGGCAGAAGGAGCTTCTTTTAAAGGCCAGCCTGAGCAACATCACAAGACCCATCTCGGAAAAAAAGAAAAGAAAAAAAAACAAAAAACAAAAGGAGAAAAGTAGTTCTCTTTATACTTGAGAGCACAGTGAGGAAGACCTACTATTGTCTTAGGTCCTCTTTTGGCCTCATCAGCCTAAGCCAGCTATAAATTAGCTAGGCTGTGTGCGTCTCTCCCAGCAGGTCTATCGAATGCACCTTTTCCTCTCTATCCCCAGTGCTAAAGCCTTTATTGACCTGGATTAGTGCAACAGCCTCCTAGGGCAATGTCTTTCTCTCCCCATGGCTGCCTTGCACATTCGCCAGAATTACCATTCTAAAGCATAAATCTAATTATGTTCTTCCTTAAAATTCCTTTGCAGCTCCCAGATGGCTACATAATAAAATCCATCTGACTACTATGGCAACCCAGGCCTTCCATGAGCTGAACTCAACCATGCTACCCATCTTCTGGCTAGGATCAGTTTGCCCTACACTTCACCGACTTAGTCACTCATGCTTCACCACATGGCCTTCCTTTTCCAAGTTCCCAGGTCTGTGGACACAGTTTTCCCTCAACCTTTCTCTTTGCTTTAAATCAACTAAATCAGATTCACTTAGGGTGATATTTGTGATTTGTATGGGCAGCCAAATCTTAAGAACAACTTATCTAGAATCTATTAAAGTGCTTCCCTTTCTGTACTCTGTTTATTTAGTGCCTCTCTCTGCTCTCCCCAAAAAACTGAATCAGTCCATGGCAGGGACTTGCTCATTCATTTATTCCTTTGTCCAGCAGATATTCATGTGCTTTTTGTGTGGAAAGCATTATTCACTGCTATATCTGTACTCCATCATCTTCTCTTTCCTTTCCACCTCGCATCTAGCCTGGCGCAGAATAGAAGTTAGTGAAAAGGATTCTATGTCACTGAAATCACCACTAAGGTTTTCCAGCTTTTAATCAATATCTTCAGTAGCTTCTTCTTCTTAAAAAGCAATTAGTTAGCAAAGATGGTAGGCTCTTATGCTCTTTTTTTTTTTTACACTAACTTCATATAATTGAGGCCTAGAAAAGATTCCAAAATCCAACTGTCCCAAGGATAGAGAACTCTGAGGGTAGAATTTGTCCTGATCAATTTTCCTCATACAACACAAATTATTTTCTTCTTGGAAAATGTGATGAAGTAAAACAATTCCTTCACAGAAGTGTGTATGTATTTGTTAAGATGAGAAAACATGCCAAAAACATGACATGTATTAAACTGCTATACAGTCATCTCAAGTAAACTTTTGTAATGTAATATCTAAATGAAAATTTTCTCAGCCACTGCCCTCCTGGGGCTCCCTGATCTCTGCCAAGCAAATCCAAGTTTTTTCCCCATCTTTGAACAGCTTCCCCAGGGGCCTGCCACTCCTTCTTCCTCAGCCCACCAACTCATTATCCTGAAGACAGACTCTTGTCAATAACATTTGCTAATCTCCAAATCACAATTTGTTTACTGTTTTCTTCTGTCTGTACATTATTCCCATTTCTACTCTCCCACAGAAAGGGAACAGTAATGCTGATTTTTTTTTCTTTTTCCTAAGTCTTTTTTTACTGATAGTTAATTAACTGTGGATTTTATTAAAATAAAATCTGTTTCAGGAAACAGAAAAATCAAAAAAAAGCCAAAAAGACTTAAAGTCTCCCTTGGTAAGTTTTCATCAACTGGCTAATCAGAAGTCATCCTTGTGTTTAGGCTACTAATTCAGCTATAGTATAATTTTGTGCAAGATTTAAACATGTCCTGTTTAAATCTTGTTACATAGAGTATATTCAAAATTATGAACTGAGGTCCATTTGATTTAAAGCTCTGTGCACTTAAGCACTTTGCTACCATCAACATTCAGTTACACATATATACATGCATACATAATAGCATGCACACACATAAACAAGTACACACACTCACATATGCACACATATGTACACTTATCTCCCAAATAAGATTCCAAGCCCCATGAGGCTGAAACCATGTCATCTACCTTTTTCAATTCTTGTAGCAATTCCCATTGAGTTTAACTTGTATTAATTTTCAACAAAGCAAGTTAACTCCAAATATTCATTCAAGTTTATAAACTGGTACACCTATATTTACTAACCATTTGACCTTATTTAAATAGCTCAGTATCATGTTTTTCCAACTGAACACTGGATAATAACCCCTACTCATCTCATAGAGTTGTGTGATACCCAAAGCTCCCGATACTTGGGCACACACACTATAAAGGGTTATGTGAGGATGAGAAGGGCTTTAAACTAACAGTTCTCATGAAATGAGATGAAAAGAATGTTCACAGGGATGGAATGATATCAAGGCACAGTTTGGATTTTCTTTTCTAAAAAGAGTAGGATTATCTTGTTCTGTTCTTGGCTTTTACTTGATTTAAAGATAATTCTGATTTGACCCTAGAGTTCCATGTATCCTGCTAATTGTTCTTAGGAAAAACAGTAAATGGAAAATGACAGGATCACTGCTGACATTCAGGTCTGTGGATGTATCTCCATGTTAATACAAACCAAAAACAATCAGTCCTCAGAATGAAGCTTAAAGACATAGAAAGCTCGACACTGAACCTCACCTATGACTCCCTGTAAGCCCTTCAGGCCTACTTGGCATATTGGAAGCAGGAGAATCTATCATAGAGCTATATTTTTCAAACTCTTTTATATTGTGGCCCTTTGTTTAGAAGAATATAATAGCTCCCAAAATACATCCCAGTCTTCAGAGCCTGTGAGTGTGTTAGGTCACCTGGCAAAGGGGGAAGATGACTGCTAATCCACTGACTTTGAGACAGACTTTACTGGACCATCTGGGTGGACCCAATGTAATCACCAGCTCCGTAGTGAAGAGGAAGTGAGAAGAGGAGGTCAGAGCAATGCAAATGACAAGGGCTCAGTCATCAACACTGGTTTTGAAGGTGGAGGAAGAAGTCACAAGCCAGAAAATGCAGCAGCCTCCAGAAACTGGAAGACTTCTCCCCTAGAGCCTCCAGATAAATGCAACAGCTGACTTCTTGGTTTTAGCCCAGCAAGACCCATCTTGGTGTTCCAATCTAGAGAACTATGAGGTAATGCATCTGTGTTGTTCTAAGCATCTAAGTATTTGGTAATTTGTTCCACTAACAATAGGAAACCAATAATGACCCCTATTCAAACATATTAATGCAACAAACATACATGAAATAACATTTGCCTTACTGCAGGGAATAGTCTCCGATATTTTCTATATGACTCAAGTTTATTTCATTTTATAAAAAGAATATGCTGGCAATTTGATTGCATGACCCACCAAGGGATTCACAGCACCTTGGTTTGGAAAACACTGCCCTAGAGGATATAAGCAAACATTGTTCTGTTGTGTTTTAAGTACTGGTAACAGAGGAAATTGGTTATGATCTTAGTGAAATCATCAGAATGGCTGCTACAATCATGCTGAAGGGATGGGTGAATTTTAAAATGACAGCATTTTCTGGCTCTGAAAACTGCCCTTGTTTGCATACCATACTCACATTTGAGTATGGTATGCAAAAGAAGACAAGAGCCAGTAAAACAGCCTAAAGAACAGCTGAAGAGGCAGGTGCTCATGACAGTCACTCAGCCTCTAATTTAGAGTTTGGTGTAATGTTCAAGTTAAGAGCCAAGTAAACCAGGAGGCTAGCTATCTGATAATCAGCATCTTAATGACCAGCTATCACCCCCAGCTCCCAAACCTGGGGATGCACAGAAATCAAAACACCATGCTGACAGCATTGGAGGTGCTGACCCAGGACAGTGTGACAGAGCATCATCAGTTCTCATCAGCAATCATTCACAGCTCTGCATTTCATCACAGTGCCTGCATCACTGTAAGTTACACAAGTTCACTGTTGAAGTAAAATTCTTAGTATTCTTAACACAACATATCTACAGATACCACTTTCTGAAATGATATAAACTTTGAATCTTAGACGTTATACCAACTCGAATTTTATTTATACTCTACAAGTCTTAATCCCAATAACTTTAAAAATGGAGATAAAGTTTTCCTCAAAAGGTTAAGAGTGATACATAACAAAGCCCCAGGTGCATGGTGCAGGCCCACTCAATGCCAATTATTTGTCATTATTACATTAACTTATTCATTCTTACTGAATTAATCCGTTCCTCAATTATTGAGGATTTGCATCAAGCACCACACTAGCAGCTAAAAGGAGATTCACAGAAATATGTTAGCTTTCTCTCCATATTTTTTTTTTTTTGTACCAGGGATTGAACCCCGGGAACACTTAACTAAGCCACATCCCCATCCCCTATTTTTTTTTTATTTTGAGACAAGGTTTCAATAAGTTACTAAGGATCTCCCTAAATTGCTGAGACTGACTTCTTGGTTTTAGCCCAGCAAGACCCATGTTGGTGTTCCAATCTGCCTGCCTCAGCCCCGCTTTTTCTCCATTTTTGAACTGCCATTCTTGATATTGACACCATAATTCCTGCAGGCAATACACAATGGGACAGTTCATAACATCTGCAGTGTTCTGAGTAACTCCTGACAGCTCATACATACACTGGCAAGCCTCAAACTACAGTTAACTCCTAGGTCCTAAAATAAGTAACTAATAAACCATGTATCTTTACCCAATAAGCACATAATGGGACTATCTTCTCTCTGCTAAGGTTGTCTAATAATACCTGGCTCTCAGTTCCTTCTGAAGTCTCCAACATCTATAAAAGTACATAGATGCTCAGTAAATACATATGAATGAACAAATTAATGATCAAACAGATACAGAGATGGTCTCAGTTGACCTTGTCACATTTTCTAGATGAGGTTTTCTCAGCCTTGGCACTTATTAATATTTTGGGTATAATACAGCTTTGTTATGAGAACTCTCCTGTGTGTTATAGGATGATTAGTAGCACCCCTAACCTCTTCCTACTAGATACTAAATGTCCCCTAGGTGGGCAAAATTTCTCCAAATTGATAATCACTGCTCTAAAACAGAGATCTTCTATTCTGGATGCATATTAAAATCACTTAGGTCAACTTTAAACAACCCAACCATTAGGCTACACCTCAAAACAACTAACCCTCTAACTTAGAGTGGCATCAAGTTATTTATAGTTTCATGAAGTTTCCAGGTGATCTGAATGTTTAATCCAACATTGAGAGCCATTTCTCTACACACCTGAGGAGCATTTACGCATGCTACTAAAAGTCTGTTCATAGAACAGCAGCTGGGTGTCACCAGTGAGCTTATCAGAAATGCATGCAGAATCTCAGAGCCCAACCAAGACCTATTGTTTCAGTCAAGGCGCAGGCAGAAGAAGAAACCACATCACTTACGTAAAGAGTGAAAATTTAATATTAAGAATTGTTAGGGGCTGTGTTTTAGTCAGCTTTTTGTTGTTGTTGTTGTTGTTCCTTTGACCAATATATCTAACAAGAACACTATAGAGGGGAAAAATGTATTTTGACTTATAATTTCAGAGTTCTCAGTCCATAGGCAGCCAACTCCATTGCTCTGGACTTGAGGTGAGGCAGAACATCATGGCAAAGAACATGGTGGACGAAAGTAGCTCAGGACACGGCAACCAGGAAGCAGAGGGAGAGCTCTGTCCACCAGAGACAAAACATAAACCCCAAAGCCTCACTTCCAGTGACTTATTTCTTCTAGTCACCACTATTTATCCTCAGACACCACCCAGTTAATCCACACAAGTGGATTAATTCACTGATTAGTTAAAGTTCTCACAATATAATCATTTAGCCTCTAAACATTCTTTTTTTTTAAATTTTTTATTGTTGGCTGTTCAAAACATTACATAGTTCTTGATATATCATATTTCACACTTTGATTCAAGTGGGTTATGAACTCCCATTTTTACTCCGTATACAGATTGCAGAATCACATCAGTTACACATCCATTGATTTACATATTGCCATACCAGTGTCTGTTGTATTCTGCTGCCTTTCCTATCCTCTACTATCCCCCCTCCCCTCCCCTCCCCTCCCCCCTTCTCTCTCTACCCCCTCTACTGTCATTCATTTCTCCCCCTTGTATTATTTTTCCCTTTCCCCTCACTTCCTCTTGTATGTAATTTTGTATAACCCTGAGGGTCTCCTTCCATTTCCATGCAATTTCCCTTCTCTCTCCCTTTCCCTCCCACCTCGCATCCCTGTTTAATGTTAATCTTCTTCTCATGCTCTTCGACCCTACTCTGTTCTTAGTTACTCTCCTTATATCAAAGAAAACATTTGGCATTTGTTTTTTAGGGATTGGCTAGCTTCACTTAGCATAATCTGCTCTAATGCCATCCATTTCCCTGTAAATTCTATGATTTTGTCATTTTTTAATGCAGAGTAATACTCCATTGTGTATAAATGCCACATTTTTTTTATCCATTCGTCTATTGAAGGGCATCTAGGTTGGTTCCATAGTCTTGCTATTGTGAATTGTGCTGCTATGAACACGGATGTAGCAGTGTCCCTGTAGCATGCTCTTTTTAGGTCTTTAGGGAATAGACCCAGAAGGGGAATAGCTGGGTCAAATGGTGGCTCCATTCCCAGCTTTCCAAGAAATCTCCATACTGCTTTCCAAATTGGCTGCACCAATTTGCAGTCCCACCAGCAATGTACAAGTGTACCCTTTTCCCCACATCCTCGCCAGCACTTGTTGTTGTTTGACTTCATGATGGCTGCCAATCTAACTGGAGTGAGATGGTATCTTAGGGTGGTTTTGATTTGCATTTCTCTGACTGCTAGAGATGGTGAGCATTTTTTCATGTACTTCTTGATTGATTGTATGTTCTCCTCTGAGAAGTGTCTGTTCAGGTCCTTGGCCCATTTGTTGATTGGGTTGTTTGTTATCTTATTGTCTAATTTTTGGAGTTCTTTGTATACTCTGGATATTAGGGCTCTATCTGAAGTGTGAGGAGTAAAGATTTGTTCCCAGGATGTAGGCTCTATCTATTTACCTCTCTTATTGTTTCTTTTGCTGAGAAAAAACTTTTTAGTTTAAGTAAGTCCCATTTGTTGATTCTAGTTATTAACTTTTGTGCTATGGGTGTCCTATTGAGGAATTTGGAGCCCGACCCCACAGTATGTAGATCGTAGCCAACTTTTTCTTCTATCAGACGCCGTGTCTCTGATTTGATATCAAGCTCCTTGATCCATTTTGAATTAACTTTTGTGCATGGCGAGAGAAAGGGATTCAGTTTCATTTTGTTGCATATGGATTTCCAGTTTTCCCAGCACCATTTGTTGAAGATGCTATCCTTCCTCCATTGCATGCTTTTAGCCCCTTTATCAAATATAAGATAGTTGTAGTTTTGTGGATTGGTTTCTGTGTCCTCTATTCTGTACCATTGGTCCACCCACCTGTTTTGGTACCAGTACCATGCTGTTTTTGTTACTATTGCTCTGTAGTATAGTTTGAAGTCTGGTATCGCTATACCGCCTGATTCACACTTCCTGCTTAGCATTGTTTTTGCTATTCCGGGTCTTTTATTTTTCCATATGAATTTCATGATTGCTTTCTCTATTTCTACAAGAAATGTCATTGGGATTTTCATTGGCATTGCATTAAACCTATAGAGAACTTTTGGTAATATCACCATTTTGATGATGTTAGTTCTGCCTATCCATGAACAGGGTATATTTTTCCATCTTCTAAGATCTTCTTCTATTTCTCTCTTTAGGGTTCTGTAGTTTTCATTGTATAAGTATTTCACCTCTTTTGTTAGGTTGATTCCCAAGTATTTTATTTTTTTTGAAGATATTGTGAATGGAGTGGTTGTCCTCATTTCCATTTCAGAGGATTTGTCGCTGATATACAGGAATGCCTTTGATTTATGCGTGTTGATTTTATATCCTGCCACTTTGCTGAATTCATTTATTAGCTCTAATAGTTTCTTTGTAGACCCTTTTGGGTCTGCTAGGTATAGAATCATGTCATCTGCAAATAGTGATAATTTAAGTTCTTCTTTTCCTATTTTGATGCCTTTAATTTCTTTCGTCTGTCTAATTGCTCTGGCCAGTGTTTCGAGAACTATGTTGAACAGAAGTGGTGAGAGAGGGCATCCCTGTCTTGTTCCAGATTTTAGAGGGAATGCCTTCAATCTTTCTCCATTCAGAATGATGCTAGCCTGAGGCTTAGCATACATTGCTTTTACAATATTGAGGTATGTTCCTGTTATCCCTAGTTTTTCTAGAGTTTTGAACATAAAGGGATGCTGTACTTTGTCGAATGCTTTTTCCGCATCTATCGAGATGATCATATGGTTCTTATTTTTAAGTCTATTGATGTGGTGAATAACATTTATTGATTTCCGTATATTGAACCAGCCTTGCATCCCAGGGATGAATCCTACTTGATCATGGTGCACAATTTTTTTGATGTGCCTTTGTATCCGAGTGGCCAGAATTTTATTGAGGATTTTTGCATCTAGGTTCATTAGAGATATTGGTCTGTAGTTTTCTTTCTTTGAAGTGTCTTTGTCTGGTTTAGGTATCAGGGTGATGTTGGCCTCGTAGAATGAATTTGGAAGTTCTCCCTCTTTTTCTATTTCCCGAAGTAGCTTGAAAAGTATTGGTATTAGTTCCTCTTTAAAGGTTTTGTAAAACTCTGCTGTATACCCATCCGGTCCTGGGCTTTTCTTAGTTGGTAGTCTTTTGATGGTTTCTTCTATTTCCTCAATTGATATTGGTCTGTTTAGGTTGTCTATATCCTCCTGACTCAATCTGGGCAGATCATATGACTTAAGAAATTTATCGATGCCTTCACTATCTTCTAATGTATTGGAGTATAAGGATTCAAAATAATTTTTGATTATCTTCTGTATATCTGAAGTGTCTGTTGTGATATTGCCTTTTTCATCCCGTATGCTAGTAATTTGAGTTCTCTCTCTTCTTCTCTTCGCTAGCATCGCTAAGGGTCTGTCGATTTTGTTTATTTTTTCAAAGAACCAACTTTGAGTTTTGTCAATTTTTTCAATTGTTTCTTTTGTTTCAATTTCATTAATTTCAGCTCTGATTTTAATTATTTCTTGCCTTCTACTTCTTTTGGTGTTGTTTTGCTCTTCTTTTTCAAGGATTTTGAGATGAAGTATGAGATCATTTATTTGTTGGTTTTTTCTTTTTTTAAGGAATGAACTCCAAGCAATGAATTTTCCTCTTAGAACTGCTTTCAGTGTGTCCCATAGATTCCGATATGTTGTGTCAGTGTTTTCATTAATCTCTAAGAATTTTTTAATTTCCTCCTTGATGTCTTCTATAACCCATTGATCATTCAGTAACCTATTGTTCATTCTCCAAGTGATGTATTCTTTTTCCTTCCTTCTTTTATCGTTGATTTTCAGTTCCATTCCATTATGATCAGATAGGATGCATGGTATTATCTCTACTCCTTTGTATTGTCTAAGAGTTTCCCTGTGACATAATATATGATCTATTTTTGAGAAGGATCCATGTGCTGCTGAGAAAAAAGTGTAACTGCTTGATGTTGGGTGGTATATTCTATATATGTCAATTAAGTCTGGGTTATTAATTGTGTTATTGAGTTCTATAGTTTCCTTATTCAACTTTTGTTTGGAAGATCTGTCCAGTGGCGAGAGAGGTGTGTTGAAGTCTCCCATGATTATTGTATGGTGGTCTATTAGACTCTTGAACTTGAGAAGAGTTTGTTTGATGAACATAGCTGCACCATTGTTTGGGGCATATATATTTATGATTGTTATGTCTTGTTGGTGTATGGTTCCCTTAAGCAGTATGTAGTGTCCCTCTTTATCCCTTTTGATTAACTTGGGCTTGAAATCTATTTTATTTGATATGAGTATGGACACTCCTGCTTGTTTCCGAAGTCCATATGAGTGATATGATTTTTCCCAACCTTTCACCTTCAGCCTATGGATGTCTTTTCCTATCAAATGCGTCTCCTGTAGGCAGCATATTGTTGGGTCTTGTTTTGTGATCCATTCTACTAGCCTGTGTCTCTTGATTGGTGAGTTTAAGCCATTAACATTTAGGGTTATTATTGAGATATGGGTTGTTCTTCCAGCCATATTTGTTTATTTATGTTACTAAACATGGTTTGTTTTCCTCTTTGATTATTTCCCCCCCTTTACTGTCCTACCTCCCACTGTTGGTTTTCATTGTTATTTTCCATTTCCTCTTCCTGTAATGTTTTGCCAAGGATGTTTTGAAGAGATGGTTTTCTAGCTGCAAATTCTTTTAACTTTTGTTTATCGTGGAAGGTTTTAATTTCATCTTCCATCCTGAAGCTTAATTTCACTGGAAACACAATTCTTGGTTGGAACCCATTTTCTTTCAGTGTTTGAAATATGTTATTCCAGGATCTTCTAGCTTTCAGAGTCTGTGTTGAAAGATCAGCTGTTATCCTGATTGGCTTACCCCTAAATGTGATCTGCTTCCTCTCTTTTGTAGCTTTTAAAATTCTCTCCTTATTCTGTATGTTGGGCATCTTCATTATAATGTGTCTAGGTGTGGGTCTCTTATGATTTTGCACATTCGGCATCCTGTAGGCTTCTAGGATTTGGGATTCTGTCTCATTCTTCAAGTCTGGGAAATTTTCTCGTATTATTTCATTGAATAGATTGCTCATTCCTTTGGTTTGAAACTCTGTCCCTTCCTGTATCCCAATGACTCTTAAATTTGGTCTCTTGATGTTATCCCATATTTCTTGGATGTTCTGCTCATGGTTTCTTAACAGTCTTGCTGAGCTGTCTATGTTCTTTTCAAGTTGAAATACTTTATCTTCATTGTCTGATGTTCTATCTTCTAAGTGTTCTACTCTGCTGGTAGTATTCTCAATTGAGTTTTTAAGTTGGTTTACTGCTTCCTGCATTTCTAGGATTTCTGTTTGTTTTGTTTTTTATGACCTCTATCTCCCTGTATAGTTGATCTTTTGCTTCTTGGATTTGTTTATGTAATTCATTGTTGAAGTGATCTTTCATTGTCTGATTTTGCTGTCTGATGTCTTCCTTGAGACTCCAGATCATCTGAAGCATGTATATCCTCAATTCTTTATCTGACATTCCATCTGCTGCAGCTATTACCTCTTCTAACGTTGAGTTGACCTGCATTGCTTGTGGTCCTTTCTTTCCTTGTCTCTTCATACTGTTCGCGTTCCTTTCTACTTGGTGAAACTGTTGTGCTATTGAATTTTCCCCCTATATATTTATATTGGTCTTGTATAGTTGCAAAGTCTCCCTCACAGGCGCGGGCGGCGGCTCTTCCCCTCCTCCAATTGGGGCAATGTGCCTACCACGCCGGCAGGCTGCTGGGCCTGCTCTGCCAGTCGGTAGCAGGTCCGCCTACCTTGCAGGCGCAGGCGGTGGCTCTGTCCCTCTGCGGGCCGCTAGGCTTGTTCTGTTGGTGGTCGCAGTTCTGCCTACTTTGCAGGCACAGGCAGCGGCACTGCCCCTCTGCAGGCCTCTGGGGCTGTTCTGCCAGTGGGTCGCAGGTCTGCCTACCTTTCAGGCGCGGGGGGGGGGGCGGCTCTACCCTTCCTCGGGCCACTGGGCCTGTTCTGTCTGTCGGTTGCAGGTCTGGCCTGTTCTGTGGGTGGTCACAGTTCCGTCTACCTTGCCGGCGCAGGGGGAGGGGGCGGCTCTGCCTCTCAGCAGGCCACTGCTCCTCTTCTGCCGGTGGGTCGCAGGCCCGCCTACCTTGCAGGAGTGATTGGAAGCTCTGCCCCTCCACGGGCCACTGGGCCTTTTCTGTCGGTGGTCACAGTTCCGCCTACCTGGCAGGCGCAGGGGGTGGGGGGCGGCTCTGCCCCTCAGCAGGCCGCTGGGCCTGCTCTGTGGCTGGTCACAGTCTAAACATTCTTGTTTTGTCCCACACATGAGATTTGGGGGAACGCCTCACATTTAAACCATAACAGGCTGGTTATATTGCTCGGTGGTAAAGGGCTTGCCTGGCATGTGTGAGACCCTGGATTCGATCCCCAGCATCAAAAGAAATAAATTGTTAGCTAGGTGTAAAATTGTTAACTAAGTAATTAAAAACAAATAAAACTCTAACCTATTACAGAGGTAGCTACTGTAGAAATCAGCTACCAACTGTAGGGTTAAGGGAACAAAGGGTGGAAGTTGGAATCCCTGAGAAGTGGTAGTTTCTTGGCCAGCACTGTGGTCTCTGAGGGGGCATCATGAAGTTTATTCTGAGAGCGTGGAGAACACTACAAACTGGAAGATGTTACCACAGGAAGGAACTGCTGATGCGGGACGGAAGGAGCACTGCTGGGGTCAGGCACAC
The DNA here is from genome assembly GCF_047511675.1 of Marmota flaviventris. Taxonomy (NCBI): domain Eukaryota; kingdom Metazoa; phylum Chordata; class Mammalia; order Rodentia; family Sciuridae; genus Marmota; species Marmota flaviventris. The sequence continues at coordinate 98,230,575 of NC_092503.1, read as the reverse complement.
AAGAGCAGCAGGCAGACAGCTGCCTTCCCCCTGCTCTGGCTCCGCAGTCTCTCTCTAGCAGCCCCTACTAAAATAACGCAGCATAGCACCAGCTGGAAAGCAGGAATGCCATGTGCAGAGTCTAGTCCCAGCAAGACAATGGCAAACCTCAAAGGGCAGGTCTGGAGTTGAGAGACAATAGCTAAATAACTGGCACAACTACTGAACCAGAATCTGCATTTTAACTAGATCCAGGGGATTTCCATGCACATCACAGTGAGAGCCCGGCTTCAGATGATACCTCACTATTCTGATTTCTAACCAAGTTACCTCAATTTAATCAGTAGCTCTGCAGAGTTCTCTACTTTAAAACATTCACAATTCATTTCCTAATGTCAGTGATATAAACCTTTACTTTATTGTGGTTTATCATCTTATATTTAAAGAAATTTTTCAATGGAAAAAAGAATAAATTCAGTCCATGTGTGTCTTCAAAGCTAAATATGTCTCTACTTTCTCCCTTTTATTTAAAACATTCCATACAAAAACAACCTTTTCTTAGTTCCTCTTTAAATGCTGAATAAAATGCAAAAACTTCAGTTGTGTAGTTAATATCAACAAAACAGGGAGCCACCCTAAGGAAGCCTGGATTCTTTAACTCACCAGAGGACTAGTAAGCTTAAGCATAACTTTTTTCACATGAAGGTGCCCCTGCCTTCTCATAAGACAGCCCTGTTAGCCAGAGATTGGAGAATCTCACTGTAACAGGCATCTGGCAGATGTGCCTGTTCACCACAAGGGATGTAAGCTGGGAGAATGTAGCAGCTCAGTGCCAACACATGGACACAGCTGAAGAAAATAACTGGCCAGTGCAAGTCCTCCCTAGGCCCAGCAGGCTCTCCTCTGAAGTATCTATAGAAAGGAATTTCAAGGGTGGGTGTGTGGATGTGTGGGGGGAAGGAGGAGTAGTCTATCTGTGAATGTTCCTGGTACACTTCTGCCACCTAGAGGATGAACTCTAACACTTATGCATAGTCTGTAATTAAGTCTAGCATTCTGAATTTATTCAAAGCTTTAGCATAATTATTTCTGAAAATTGCCAATCGTTTTAAAAAATGTGCTAAAACTTCATGTAAGATGGTATATATTCATATGTGTGCTTACTGTAAAATGTATATTTTATATATATATATATATAAATTTTATGTGATTGAATATTTATATTTTCATAATGAGAACACAGCTTATATCAAAGTGTGGATGAAAACAAAGTGACCTTTGGACAAAAATGAAGAGATTCTGCATAGTTTAAATACACACTAAGGGGAATCAGATTGTATTGAACCTATAGTCAAAGAAGAAATTTCCATATATGTGTGCATGTTCAGTTTTCAGTTTCAAACAATTTTTACATGAAGTTAAAAAAATTAAGTAGCATAAAAAGTTCCAATGATTTTGATTCAAAATTTCCCATTTGTATTACAGGGATGACAAAAAAAATTGATTTTATAAAATTTCTTTCATATATATATATATATATATATATATATATATATACACACATATATATGTATAAATAAAGTTAATTTCCTTTAAAACTTCTGTGAAATATGATATTTGGGAATTCTTTCATTTGAATGTGGTTGAGTAACCTGATTGATAAATATGTAGCATTCTTAACACAATGAAAAAAGATATAAACTCATACTAACCATATATTTACCATATAGAAGCTAGAACAGTTGGTAACCCATATTAACAGGTAAATTATATTTTAAAAGAAATTTTTAAAAGGGTTCAACCACCTTATAAATTTATTAGTTTATGTCCAATGAAATAAAATATGAGACAATAGATAAAAACTTCTTTGACATTCTCATTTCCTTAAGCAGCTCTGAGTAAGTTGCTATAAAAGCATCTTATGTTATAGAAATCTTGTCCATGATTTAAAATGTTTAAGTTGGAAAAAAGCTAAGAATCATTAAGAAAAATTAAAAAGCCAAACATGATGCAAGCTAATGATGTATTACATTTTGAAAATTAATTAAAATAAGTTTTTAAAAAGTAACACTAACACGGCAATTTCCAAAAAGTGGCTCATTATACAAAATGCAGAAGCCAAGGAAAAACTTATGAAAAGTGGAAAAGTTTCTGTTGGGTTCAGTTTCAACTGAACCTAAGCCATAGCAGCTGAGATATGCTGGCTCCTTTAGGAATTTATTCTGGCTCAGTACAAAGTGCATTTGGTGAAAACTGCATGTGGAGAACCAAACTCAATTAAACCAAAACTAGAAATTGATTTGAAATGGCAATTTAGTTATACCAGAGCTAGACCCAAGTTGGTAAGCTACTTTACCAGTCACAATCATACCAAACTTCTGTTATCACTTTACTAAACTAAATAGGGCTATTTTTTTACAGTTATACTTTGATTCTGAATCATACAAGAAAAGATGATTGAATAAAGTAACAGATCTCTGTCCTGTCTGTCAGTTTATAGCAATGTGCAAGGACTTTACTTTGCCTTTACAGTCGAAATTAAAACTCAATCAGTAAATTCCACAAAACAAGAACTTCTAAAGAGGTTAAAAAAATAAATAATGTTTTAAAATTCTATAATGTATTTTCAAGTGAAAAGCAATCTTACATTTTTGCACTTTATTTTATTTTGTGATGCTGGAATTGAACATAGGATCACTGAACTACATCCCAGTCCTGTTTGTTTTGCTAGATGGGGTTTTGCTAAATTGCTGAGGTTGGCCTTGAACTTGCAGTCCTCCTGCCTCAGCCGCCCTAGTGGCTGGGATTACAGGACTGTACCACTGCACCCAGCATTCCTGTTTTTCTATTATAAATATTTCAGGTTTTACAGGAAATTGAATAGAGATAATAGAGAATTCCCACCTATCACCTTCTCCCCATCAACACACACAAACACACACACACACACACACACACACACACACACACACACTTTCCCCTGTTACTGGCATCTTGCATTAGTGTCATGAATTTGTTATAATTCATGAATTATTGATGTATCAATATTAACTAAAGTCCATAGTTTACATTAGGGTTCACTCTTGGTGTACATTCCATGGGTTCTGATAAACATATGACATGTATCCACCATTACTGTGTTACACAGATGGGTTTCACAGCACTAAAAATCTGAATGTTCCACCTATTCATTCCTCTCTCCCTTGTGGGAAACAAAAATGACTTATCTTTTTACTGTCTCCCTAGTTTTTCCTTTTTCAAAATGGCATATAATATGCAATAATACTGTATGTAGCTTTTTTCAGATTGGCTTCTTTCATTTAGCAGTATGCATTTAAGATTTATCTGTCTTTTCATGGTTTGATAGTTTCTTTCCTTGTATTTCTCTATTAATAAATAATACTTCATTGTCTGAATGTACCTCAGTTTTGCTATTCATTCACCTATTTTATTTTTTCATTTCCATCAACCATGAGTGAGAGTCCTGTTGTTCTACATCCTCACCAGCATCCAGTGTTGTTAGAGTTCTGTATTATGGTCATTCTAATAAGTCCATAGTGATATCACATAGTTGTTTTAATTTGCAATTCACTAAATGACAAAGGATGTTCAAGGTCTCCTGTGTGTTTATCTTCTTTGGTATCTGTACAATTATTTTGCACATTCTAATTGAGTTGTTTGTTTTCTTAATGTTGAGTTTGAAAATTTCTTCTTATATTGAAGACATATCTATCTATCTATCTATCTATCTATCTATCTATCCCCTTTGTCAACTATGTCTTTTGTAAAGATTTTTTCTCCCAATTGGTGTGTGTCTTTTTTTTTAATTTTTATTGTTGGTTGTTCAAAACATTACATAGTTCTTGATATATCATATTTCACACTTTGATTCAAGTGGGTTATGAACTCCCATTTTTACTCCGTATACAGATTGCAGAATCACATCAGTTACACATCCATTGATTTACATATTGCCATACCAGTGTCTGTTGTATTCTGCTGCCTTTCCTATCCTCTACTATCCCCCCTCCCCTCCCCTCCCCCCTTCTCTCTCTACCCCCTCTACTGTCATTCATTTCTCCCCCTTGTATTATTTTTCCCTTTCCCCTCACTTCCTCTTGTATGTAATTTTGTATAACCCTGAGGGTCTCCTTCCATTTCCATGCAATTTCCCTTCTCTCTCCCTTTCCCTCCCACCTCTCATCCCTGTTTAATGTTAATCTTCTTCTCATGCTCTTCGACCCTACTCTGTTCTTAGTTACTCTCCTTATATCAAAGAAGACATTTGGCATTTGTTTTTTAGGGATTGGCTAGCTTCACTTAACATAATCTGCTCTAATGCCATCCATTTCCCTGCAAATTCTATGATTTTGTCATTTTTTAATGCAGAGTAATACTCCATTGTGTATAAATGCCACATTTTTTTTATCCATTCATCTATTGAAGGGCATCTAGGTTGGTTCCACAGTCTTGCTATTGTGAATTGTGCTGCTATGAACATCTATGTAGCAGTGTCCCTGAAGCATGCTCTTTTTAGGTTTTTAGGGAATAGACCCAGAAGGGGAATAGCTGGGTCAAATGGTGGTTCCATTCCCAGCTTTCCAAGAAATCTCCATACTGCTTTCCAAATTGGCTGCACCAATTTGCAGTCCTACCAGCAATGTACAAGTGTACCCTTTTCCCCACATCCTCGCCAGCACTTGTTGTTGTTTGACTTCATAATGGCTGCCAATCTTACTGGAGTGAGATGGTATCTTAGGGTGGTTTTGATTTGCATTTCTCTGACTGCTAGAGATGGTGAGCATTTTTTCATGTACTTCTTGATTGATTGTATGTCCTCCTCTGAGAAGTGTCTGTTCAGGTCCTTGGCCCATTTGTTGATTGGGTTATTTGTTATCTTATTGTCTAATTTTTGGAGTTCTTTGTATACTCTGGATATTAGGGCTCTATCTGAAGTGTGAGGACTAAAGATTTGTTCCCAGGATGTAGGCTCCCTATTTACCTCTCTTATTGTTTCTTTTGCTGAGAAAAAAACTTTTTAGTTTGAGTAAGTCCCATTTGTTGATTCTAGTTATTAACTCTTGTGCTATGGGTGTCCTAAGAAAAGCCCAGGACCGGATGGGTATACAGCAGAGTTTTACAAAACCTTTAAAGAGGAACTAATACCAATACTTTTCAAGCTATTTCAGGAAATAGAAAAAGAGGGAGAACTTCCAAATTCATTCTACGAGGCCAACATCACCCTGATTCCTAAACCAGACAAAGACACTTCAAAGAAAGAAAACTACAGACCAATATCTCTAATGAACCTAGATGCAAAAATCCTCAATAAAATTCTGGCGAATCGGATACAAAAACATATCAAAAAAATTGTGCACCATGATCAAGTAGGATTCATCCCTGGGATGCAAGGCTGTTTCAATATACGGAAATCAATAAATGTTATTCACCACATCAATAGACTTAAAAATAAGAACCATATGATCATCTCGATAGATGCGGAAAAAGCATTCGACAAAGTACAGCATCCCTTTATGTTCAAAACTCTAGAAAAACTAGGGATAACAGGAACATACCTCAATATTGTAAAAGCAATCTATGCTAAGCCTCAGGCTAGCATCATTCTGAATGGAGAAAAATTGAAGGCATTCCCTCTAAAATCTGGAACAAGACAGGGATGCCCTCTCTCACCACTTCTGTTCAACATAGTTCTTGAAACACTGGCCAGAGCAATTAGACAGATGTGTGTCTTTTCATTCTCTTAAAAGTGTCTTTCACAAAGTGGACATTTTTAATAAAGTCCAACTCCTCCAATTTTCTTTCATAGATAGTGCTTTTGGCATTGTGTGTAAAAAGATATCGCCAACCCAAAGTCACCTAGATTTTCTCTTATCTTCTGAGGTTTTCATAGTTTTGCATTTTGCATTTATATCTATGGTCCATTTTGAATTAGTTTTTGTTTAAGGTATAAGATCTATGCCTTTTTTTGTTTGTTTATAGATATCCAATTGTTCCAGCACCATTTGTTGGGAAAATTATCCTTTGCCCATCTAATTGCTTTGGTTCTTTGTCAAAAATCAGTTGACTGTATTTGTGTGGGTCTATTTTCAGATCCCCTATTCTTTTCCACTTATTTGTTCTATTCTTTCACTAAGAAAACACTGTCTTGATTATTGTCATTTTTTAATAAGTATTGTCATTCAGTCATGTCTGTTCTCTGACTTCTTCTTCAAAAATATTTTGTTTGCTATTCTAGAACTTTTTCCTTTATAAATTTTAGAATTAGTTTATCAATATCCACACAGTATCTTGTCAAAATTTTGATTGGGATTGCGTTCAATCTATAAATTAAGTTGGAAAGAACAGATATCTTCACAATATTGAATCTTTCTATCCTTGTATATGGATATGGAGTATTTCTCTATTCATTTAGACCTTTGATTTCTTTCATCATGGCTTTTCTCACATATATCTTGGACATGTTTTGTTTTGTAAGATTCATACCCATTACTCTCTCTCTCTTGTGTGCTTGTGCGCTCTCTTTCTCTCTCTCTCTCTCTCTTTCTCTCTCTCCCTCCCCTCCCTCTCTCCCTCCCTCTCTCTCCTTCTCTCTGTGTGTGTGTGTGTGTGTGTGTTTGCTTATGTGAATGGTATTGTGTTTTCAACTTCAATTTCCAATTGTTCACTACTGGTATACAGGAAAACCATTGCATTTTTACATTTAACCTCATATCCTGCAACCTTGCTATAATTGCTTAATAGTTCCAGAAATTTTTGTTGATTTTTTAGGATCTTCTACATTTAATCATGTCATCTGCAAACAAAGATAGTAGTACTTCTTCCTTCCCACTTGGTACACCCTTGGTTTTATTTTCTTGTTTTACTGGATTAACTAGGACTTACAGTACAATATTTAACAGGAGTAGTGAAAGGGAACATCCTTTCTTTGTTCCTAATCTTAATGAGAAAGCATCTAGTTTCTAACCTTAGATATGATGTTGGTTAGAGGATTCTTGTACATGTTCTTTACTAAGAAGAAGACGTTTCTTTCTATTCTTACTTTGATGATATCTTGGTTAATTTTAACATAAGTATTAGTATATTTTAACATTAAGCTAAACAAAATCTGCCTTAAAATGTAATGAGTAATATCTCATATTTTCTTGTCTGTTTAAAACTTCCAAAGTAACAGTATATCAAATATATATATTTTGAATGAAGATAGGAAATGGTCAATCCAATAACTTCCAATGAATGTTGTTAAATAGCAACAGTATTTTTGAGTCTTTAATGAAAACTGTATCTAGGCAAAATAACCCTCTAATCTTCCTGATCACAATCACTTCTTTAAGCATTATATATACTAATGATTTTAAAATTTGATCTCTGAAACTTATCTATGTCTCCAATTATCTCAATACATAGAATGATATTTTAAGAGTCTTATGTTCCCTCTCATTCTTTCTTGATACACACATAGTTAACATGTATGATAAACATACAAAGGCAGTTTTGTAATTTGTTTAATTGTCTCTGGATTGTTGACAGGTATACTGTGCATTATGCCAAGCTTCTCCCTGAGACAATATTTACACTGTGTCTGCATGATGGTGAACCAACATTTGAGAAGGATATACCAACTCATGGATATTGGGATTGGAAGACGTCATGCAAAATTCCTCAGATACCAACCACCAAGAAAAGTTCTCAGGAACAAGAGATCGCTTACATTTTGTCCCTAGGAAAGGAACCATAAGTGTCCGCAGAACATTCGAGAAATGCTTAACATCAAGTACTAAACATATGAAACAGATTACAAGAATGGAAATATGGCATGTTTTTATTGGAGTAAAGATGGACTTCCAAAGTGATTTACTGTCCTTAAGGGTTTGAGTTTTTTGATTCTTTGGTTGTTTTTTGTTTTGGTTTGGTTTTGATTTTTGTTTTGTTTTGTTTAACTGAGGATTGAGTCCAGGTGGTCTCTACTACTAAAATACATCCCCAGTCCTTTTTGGTTTTTTTTTATTTTGAGACAGGGTCTCTTTAAGTTTCTGAGGCTAGACTCAAACTTGCCATCCTTCTGCTGAGCTCACCAAGTCCCTGAGATTATGGGTATGTGACACCTGTGACAACGTGCCCAGCTGTTCTTCCTTATCACTGACAAGTCTAGCAACCTGAGGAAGGTTCACCAAGGCTACTCTTATCCATGAGCTGTCTGAATGATCTTCAGCTGCTTACCTACTTCTTGAATGTCAAAAATCAACATTTCATTCTATGTATTGAGATAATTGGAGACATAGATAAGTTTCCGAGATCAAATTTTAACTCTTGCTATAGCTCTATAACAATAGCCCACTGCTCTGTTAAATTGCTGATCTCCTGAAGAGATTCAATATGGAACCCAAATATTTCCTTATTTTTAAAGACAGGGGCATTAAAGAAAGGCCAAAATGACAAAATACTTCAATAGAAGAATGACTGAAGACAGATCAAGTTACCATGAACCTGAGTTATGCAGAAGGAATAAAACACTGAACAAGTGTTAACTAGTTTCTGTCATTCCCTGTCCTTCAAAGCCCTTTAGGTAAATTCCCTCCAAATCCTGCGTATCTCAGAGTTTCCTTCTAATTACTTCATTGTTTTGTTTTCTTCTCTTTGGTTTAAGTCAGGTGAAACTTGAGATTACTTTTAAAATGTGACCAGGCGCCATCTGTCCTTACAAAGACACACAGGTCCTTGTGTGTGAGAGTCTTTCTCTCTCTCTCTCTCTCTCTCTCTCTCTCTCTCTATATATATATATATATATATATATATATATATATATTCATTCACATATATATTCATTCATTCATATATATATATATAGAGAGAGAGAGAGAGATCTGTATGTGTGTGTATGTGTGTATATATATATTTTTTCTTTTTTTGTTTAATATTCTATCATATTGGGAAATGATTCCAAGCTGGGAAAAGAGTAGTTAACAATAGTTAAGAATATTTACTATGTTCTTTCACCAATTGTAATTTCTTTTTATTAGATTTCATTGGGAACTGTTATAATTCTGGTGAAAGAAAGCTTGGTTGTTTTTTTGTTGTTGTTGTTTTGTTTTTTAATTTGTGGCAATCTGAAACTTAAAGTCCATAAAAAAACCCCAAGTTTGATTGTTAATGATAATAAACTGAGATGTTGAAAAGTAGAAATAAGCATAGAAAATGAAGTTAAAGCTCTTGAAAAGTCACAACACTGCAGACTCATAACGTGTAAATACTAATATGTCAGAATCTGCCCTTCAAACAGTTGAAAATGATATTACAGTTATCATGAGATAACGAGAGCTTTCTATCATGCTATTCTTTGGCTAGAACATTAATTCTGCACTGTTTATTCCTTATGGCTGCACATATATCCAGACCTGCAGAAAGGGCATCTGTCAGATGAGAGGACCCTGATATAGAGTCAGAATAACTGGCTCTTACAATCAAAAGTAGTGTTTGTCATTTTTCTCATTAGCACATGGAACCTTCTTCAGGACTAATCTATGAAATGCAATAAAACAAATTAGTGTCAGAGAAGAGATAAATGAAAGAGAGAATTTTAAAAGACAGAATTAAGAAAGGATGTATTGGTAAATATATGGAATTTCTATAGGAAATTTTTCTTGACACAAACTGCTGATTTCTTCCTGTTTCTATACAGTTTCCAATTTTCAGAATGTCATGTGGTTGAAACCATACAGTATGTAGCCTTTTTAAGTCAGCATATTTAAGTCAATCATATGGAATTAAAGTTCCTTTACATCTTTAAAAAAAAAAAAAAAAGACAATGGTTGGGGAAGATGGTAGGTTAGCGTGAGGCAGTATTTCCAGTAACTCAGCTACCCAGAACTCAAATAGCAGGAATACCACGTCTCCCCAAGGTTTAGGACAATTCCTGAGACTACAGGGGCAGTCTGCCCTAGCCAAACCAGAGACTGTTTGATTCATTAATCGAATATAAGAAAAACCCCTCCACCTGAGTTTATCAATCATCTGAGATCCAAGAGATGTCTTGGGACTGCAGCATGGTGGAGCCTATGGAAACTGGAAACCCAGATCCGTGAGTGTGCCCCTGTCTGAGCCTAGAAATCCTGTGGAAAGTCAGAAACTGAGAGCATTTCGCCTGAGGGAACACGGGGTTCTCCCCAGCTCCTTGAGTCCTGCAGCGTGTGGGAAATGACAGAGCTGGCTATGGTGAGTCTATGGTGGGTCAGAAGCTGAAAGAGAGGTTTGAGGGCATTTTGCTCTCAGCTTGCCCAGCCAGGTGGTTGGGCACTTACTGGGTTCCCAGGGCTCACCTAGGCGGCACTCTCCAGGTCCCAGCACCAGCCTAGTCCCCTACTCCCTCCCCAGCCCATCATTTGATGGTCCCTGGCAACCCACAGGTGTAGCACCGGTCTAGCACCCAATAGGACCCTCCAGCTCTGCAGTCCCCAGTCTCCCAACCCCTCCCTGGACCCGACCCAGCCCATAGCTCTAAGACTAAGTACACAGCTTTGCATTCCAGGCCGCTGCTTCACCACCGGACCCGCCTAGCCCAGCACCCAGCTTCACTACTGGTATGCAGGTCCTGGGGACCAGCCCTCACCCACCCTGCGAACCCCAAAGTGGCAGGTCCCCCTCCACTGCGCGCGCGCACGCGCGCGCGCGCGCACACACACACACACACACACACACAGACACACACACACACACACACTGCTTCACTGCCAGACCTGCCAGACCTGCCCAGACCAGCACAAAGCCTAACCACCAGCCCCCAGGCTCTGATCCATCCGCCACCCAGACATGTCCAGCTGTTTTGCTGCTGGCCTTCTTGTTCAGCATGCCACTTCACCTCCAGGCCTGCAGCCCAGCCCACACTAATCTCCCAAGAAGGAAAATTAGGAAGTCTTAAACTACAACCTTTAATTCGGTGATCAACATAATAAAAGGAAAGATGCACAACCCACAGCCCATACTTGCAAGCATAGATCATACTTCAAAAAGAAATAAAAGAAAACAAGGTGTGCAGTCAGTAAACACACACACTATTTGTCCACCATAGTGGAGAGGACTCCTTAATTTCTTAATATTTTACCAAGATTTTTCTTTGTTGTTGTTGTTGTTGTAGCTTATTTGTTGTGGCCATAATTCTTTTTTTTTCCTTTTTGACCTGGGATTTCCATATTGGATTTTTGCTTTATTTGAATGTGTACTGACAGATTCAAGGACATATTCATATTTGTTTCTCTTTCGCATTTCTAGCCTTTTCTTTTTTTCTTTTTTATCTTCTGTTTCTCTTTTTTCTTCTTTCTGTTTCTCTTTCTTTCTTCTCTTTTTTTTCCCTTGTTGTTTTGTTTTGGGGTTTTTTTTTTTTGAGGGGGGAGGGGGTCAAAGGGGTTATTTTCCCATTCTCTGTATTTTGAGAATTAGGGTTTATGATTAGTTTATTTTGATTTTGTTTTGTATCATCTTTATCACTACTTTATCTCCCTTGTCTCCCTCTTTCATTTCTGTATTCCTGACATCCAAATTCCATTCTCCCTCTCCTCCTCTATATTCTTCTATTTTTTGTACCATATAAAACTAACAACATATCCTAAGTTACCACTGTATCTGCCCTATTAAAATTTCAAACACTTTTCTACACTCCTATCTCTTCTTTATACATACACAACTCTATCCTTAATACTTCTTAATACTAATTGAGGTATATTATGTCTACCCCTACCACCAATGTCACAGCAATAATTAATGCAGTGGAAGGTGTAGACAACATCCATTGTTTGATTTTAAGCCAGACATAATACATGACTATGTACTATTTTTATTGATGGAAATTGCTGATCCCACTATCCCTATGTATCATACCAATTGACACTAGATATCAAAATAGGAACTAAGGACCTAGTCTACTGCTATATATTGTTTGCATACGGTGTTGCTATAACTGGGTATCACTGGACTCCCCCCAGTCTGTGAGGTACTAGTAACATAGAGGGACACTATAAATCCATAAGGTAGAATGTCTACAGCATCAGATCCATTCAGATAGATGTGCAAACACACAAACAATATGAAAAATCAAGGGAACAAACCCTCCCAAATAACCAAGACTACCTCAGCAGTAGACTGCATTGACACCACAATGGAGGAAATGTCAGAGATAGAATTTGGAAAGATAATGGTTAAACTGAACTACGAGGTAAAAGATGACATAAAAAATAAAATCTGAGAGAATATACAAGAAGTGAAGGATCATTTCAACAAGGAGATAGAGATTCTGAAGAAGAATCAGTCAGAAATCCTCAAAATAAAGGAATCAATAAACCAAATTAAAAATTCAATTGAAAGCATCAACAATAGACTAGACTAATTGGAAGACAAGTTTCAGGCAATGAAGACTATATATATTTTTATTTTCTAGATTATATATATAATCTAGAAAATAAAATTGAATCTTGGGAAAAGATGTTAAGATACCATGAACAGAACTTGTGAGAAATATGGGATAATGTGAAAAGACCAAACTTAAGATTTATTAGAATAGATGAAGGCTCAGAGATACAAAGCAAAGCAATGCACAATCTTTTCAATGAAATAATATCAAAAAATTTCCCAAACCTTAAGAACAAAATGGAAAACCAAATGCAGGAGACTTAGAGGACACCAAATATACAAAATTACAACAGAGTCATACCAAGGCACATTATTATGAAAATGCCTAATATACAGAATAAGGACAGAAATTTAAAGCCTGCAAGAGAAAAGTTACACGTAATGTTTAGAGGGAAGGCCAATTCAGATCTCACCTGATTTCTTAACCCAGACCCTTATAGCTAGGAGAATTGGGAATAATATATACCAAGCTCTGAAATAAAATGGATGCCTGCCAAGAATATGAAAAGCAACAAAATTGAGCTTCAGAATTGATGATGAAATAAAAACCTTCTATGATAAACAAAAGTTGAAAGAATTCACAACTAAAAAGCCTGCGCTACAAAACATACTCAAAAAATTTTGAGAACAATAAATAAAAAATAAAAGTGAAATTCAGCAAAAGGAGGAGCTATACTTTAAGAATAACACATCATAGGAGAAAATAATTTAAATTAAAAACAAGAAATAAATCAAAATGACAGGGAAAGGTACACTTATACATTGCTTGTGGGACTGCAAATTCATGAAACCAATCTGGAAAGCAGTATGGACATTCCTTGGAAAACTGGGAATGGAGCCATCATCTGACCCAGCTATTCCATTCCTTAGTCTATACCCAAAGGACTTAAAAAGAGCATACTACAGTGATGGAGCCACATCAATGTTTATAGCAGCACAATTCACAATAGCTAGGTGGAGCCCACCTAGATGCCCTTCAGTGGATGAATGGATAAAAAAATTTGGCATATATACATAATGGAATATTACTCATCAATAAAAGAGAAAAAATTCATGGTATTTGCAGGTAAATGGTTGGAGTTGGAGAATGTCATGTCCAGGACAATGTCATGGAGAATGTCAATCCAAAAAAACTAAAAGCCAAATGTTCTCTTTGATAAGTGGATCCTGATCCATATGGGGAAAGGGGGAGGCATTGGAAAAATGGAGAACTGTGATTGAGCAAAGGGCAGGGAGGGTGGAGAGGGTGCATGGGGGCAGGAAATATGGTGGAATGAGATGGACATCATTACCCTGGGTACATGTACGACTACACGTATGGTGTGACGCTACATAGTGTACAACCAGAGAAATGAAAAGTTGTGCTGCAATTGTGTACAGTGAATCAAAATCCATTCTGCTGTCATAAATACCTAATTAAAATAAATTAATTAATTTTAAAAAAGAAAATCTATGCATGTAACTGGAAGATATATATATATATATATATATATATATATATATATATATATATATATATCTATCCTGAGAATGGAAGAAAATATATCTGACAATAATATTAGAGAGTGGGAGGGATATCACCCCACATCTAGCCCTTGGTGGGGATATATTAACAGTAAACCAGTTTTAAGCCAAGAAAGCAGGAGTCTTCAGAGCAACATAGTTGAGAACATATGGAAGATCACTATCATTAGAACTTTTGCTCAGTAGAACTATAAACATATTTCTAGCCCCACAAGGATCAACAGCAGATTCCTAACTCTTTCTTCTTTCCTCTATTTGGAGTTACACTTTTAGAAATATTTGGCATAATTCTTATTCAATTGAAAAAGTCCTCTTCTTATGAATGCTTCATCTTGAACTTAAGTGTCCTTAAACATCTTATAATTTCTTGAAAGAATTTGTATGCAAAGTCATTCATCTAAGTATGTATTTCTACACTATCACAGTTAACAGAACCAAGTAATATTTTTATTTGTCATTTGCAACAAAAATCTCATCTTTTATAATCTGAGGGAGGGGAGCCTCCAATCAGGAAGGCAGGAGACTTCTTATGTCAGAGCTGGCATTTTCTAGACGTGTGACTTTGACCAACCTTTACTCCAGAGACCTCAGCACTCACACGTGGAGCTGAATTTGATCATTTCATATCTTTTACCCAGCAAAGTCCCTATGAGTCTATTAATGGAAACTTCCCACTTTGAAACCATGGCCTAATAGAGAATTTCAATTTGATAAATTTTTAAATACTAAATTTAACTTTGAAAAATTGATTTTACTTGTTCCTCCAAATATTTTAGCTTATGAATAAACTACTGTAGCTCAGATCCTTTGAAGATAAAAATTAGATCTGGTTCGTGGTAGTTAAAGGTATTAGAAAGAAGCAACTGTTGGTAAATGACATCTGAGTTTACAATAGTGAAATCATCGTCCAGCCCAACTGATAGAGAGAGTGGGAATTTTTGTTCAAATAGGTTGATATTTCATATATTTACTGCATACAATCTTATATGAAACGGTGGAATTTTAACAACCAAAAGAAATATTTCACATTTTATGAAGCCATGTGTTAAATGACTCCATATTTTTGGTCAATATTTCCTTTTCATCCACATTTTATTTCCCAATTTAAGTCCTGGCTTTACCTAATTGTTATCAGGGGAAATTTCCCCCAGAAAATCTCCTAATCCCAGAAACTCTCTGTGCTCCTTCTAAAACTGGATTATGTGTGTCTTACCTCAACATTATTTAACATTTTCCTAAAATAAATTATAGAAACTTGGGCATTTTTACTCATATTTCCCTTGTGATTCAGAGCTCTTCTTCCCGTCCCTAAAGAAAAATGCAAATACTATTTTAACTCTACTTGCCGACTCTCACAGTTCCACTTCGTAAGCTGTTTTTTCTCAAAAATGAATTGAAGTAATAGGAAAATTAAACAAGGCTGGCTGGCTTAGTACCTTCTAAATTTAGTTGCTATGTTTTTCTGGTCAGTACAAAATTCCACACAAGGTAAAGAAAAGATAGTAAATGTCAGAAAGATTATGGACCAGCCAAAATGTGCAGGAAACCAACATGAATATGAGGAAATTCACTAATAAATCTGTTCAACTGTGTTTATAAATGTACAGATAAAGGATATGACTCTGGGATTTGCTTTAAAATAATCAGGGTGCACAAAAAGGTGGAGATAGAAAATAGAGGGTGAAGGGCAGATTAAAACAAGGCAGCCCCAGGATGACAGTTTTTTAAGCTCAGTGAGAGTACCCAGAGTTTGCTATATGATCCTCTTTGCTTTGGGATATGTTTAGTTTGGGGGCCTGAGATGAGGCCAAACATCATGGTGGAAGGGTGTAGTGGAGAAAACTGCTCAGTTCATGGCAGATGGGAAGTAAGTAGAAAGACAGAGGAAGGCATCAGAGATAAGACATTGTCTCCAAGGACATGCCCTCAGTGACCTAATTCCTCCAATCATGTCCCACTTGTCTACAGTTTCTTCCACCTCTGAACCTTGCTGTATTGGAAACCAAACCTTTGATACATGAGACTTCAGGGAGCATTACAGATCCAACCCATAACACATGACTCCACTTTTATAAGACATCTAAAACAGTCAAAGGAGATCCAAGATGGCAGGCTAGAGGGAGGCTGCATCCTGTGTCTCTCTGTGACCTGGGATTCAAGTAGTGTGAATACTGTTTCTCTGCAAGTTTTTAGAGGACCCCCAACAGCTGCTCTCACACAGGAATCCTGGCCACCATGCCTGTTCAGGTCTTCAGGCTTTAGTGTCAGTGCAGGACCTGGCCACTCACCCACACAGGACACCTAGCCACTGCCAACGTGCAGGACCTCCAACTAACACTCCCATGTGGATCCCCATCTACCAATGTGGGGCTCCCCCAGTCACCTCCCCCTTGAGACACTGCAACCACTGCCATTATTCCCTACATGTGGTAGCCTGTACCTGGGGACACAGGACAGTGTTTGGAGACAGCCACCAGCCACAGCACTGCATGCCACAGAGCTGCATCTCTGAACACACTGCCTGATGCCACCACCCAGTCCCGCCCAATCTGACACCCCATCTCTGAAAGCAGCCACCTCCATCTTGGGACACTTTTATTGCCATCTTTAGTTGGGGCAACTCCTGCTTGGGACACTGGCTGGAGCCTAGAAGCAATTTCAAGGTACCTATAGTCCCCAACTATTTCCTCTCCCCTGCAGCCACTCACCCAGCACAGTGCTTCTGGCTACATGGCCAGTCCATACCTTGCAAAGCCTGGTCTTGAACTGCCCAATACAAAATAGCTCTCCATGGCAGATGCGCAGCCCCCAGAGTGCAGCCCGTAAGACCTCCAGAGAGAGGTGACTGATTGGGAAGTAGAAAGGGAGGGGTGAATGAGATACAGCTTAGATACTAAATTAGAGACTAGGAATTGTGAGGTCTACAGACAATATAAGGAGATAAGACCAGGCACCCACATCACACAAGTGAGCCCCAAAGGAGATCCTTGGGGTACAGTCTCTCCCTGGGGACCAGCAAGTGCTATACCCCACCTCTAGGAGTTTTGCCCCCAAGACCAACCCTCCCAACCTAATAACTTTCACCTTTCTGAGGGTGGAGATACCAGCAAAAAACAGACAACCCCACCTATTGATGAGAAGGGAAGCAGAAAAGATACTGAACTCCAACAACAACAAAAAAATTCTTGTGGGGTTGGGGTTGTAGCTTAGTGGTTGAGCACTTGCCTGGCATGTGTGAGGCACTGCATTAGATCCTCAGCAACACATAAATAAATAATAAAACAAAGATTTTTTAAAAAAATCCTTGTATTTTCCTTTGAGTTTTTTTGTTTGTTTGTTTCTTTTTTTTCTTCTTCTTCTCTCTCTTCTACTGCCCCAACCTTTGTGAAACTAAGTACTTTTCATGAATTAGGCTACTGAGAACTGGGACATCTAAATAGTATATTACAGTTGTGTTGTATACTCTTTGAACTTCTATTTTTACATTTTTTTTATTTTTCTTAATTTTTATGTTTGTTTGTTTTTGTACTCTCTCTATTGTCTTCCCACTTACTTGTCTACCCAAAATCACTTTTTCTCTCTTCTACCACTACTAGCCAACTTCTTTAGAGTCTTATTTCACACTTCCTAAGATCTAATAACTCTATATCCTCACCTCCTACCTCCTTAACATCTCATTCTACACTCCACACCTGGTTCTCTCTTTGTTCACCATCAGAAACTGTAGACACTTTGCAAACCTACTGTTTATATTATAGATAATAAGTGAACTCACCATTTCTGTATTTTGTGACAAAACTATAAATGACTTAATAGGAGCTATTTGGTTTAAGGCTACATATTGTTTGTATTGAGATCTGTAAATATTGCTCTCTGCCCTTAAAGGAGAGGTATTGGAACCCTTCAGGGCCACTATAAGCCTATAAGGTCAGATCTGCAGTGCTAGAAGGGAAGACACACAAACAAAATGAAAAAGCAAGGGAAGAAAGTGTCTCAAACAAACAAAGATACTACATTATTAGAATTCATAGCCAGTACAGCAGAAGAAATGACAGAGAAGGAGTTCAGGATGTACATAATTAAAATGTTCTGTGGACTGATATCAGAGAATTTTCCAAACATGAAGAATGAATTGTAAAATCAAATACAAGAGGCTTGTAGGACACCAAATGTACAAAATCACAACAGATCTACACAAAGGCACATTATAATGAAAATGCCTAGCATACAGAATAAGGTGAGAATTGTAAAAGCCACAAGAGAAAGGAATCAGATTACATATGGGGGAAACCAACTAGAATCTCTGCATATTTCTAAACCCAGACTCTGAAAGCTAGAATCCTGGAATAACATCTACCAACTCTGAAAGAAAATGCATGGCAACCAAGAATCTTATATCCAGAAAAATTAAGCTTTAGATTTGATGAAGAAATCAAAACCTTCCATGAGAAACAAAAGTTAAAAGAATTTTCAATAGAAAGCCTCCACTATAGAACATCTTAGGCAAAATATTTCCTGAGGAGAAAATAAAAAACAACAATGAAAATCAGCAAAAGGAGGTATTACATTATAGGGGAAAAAAATCAAAGGAGAAACCAAGTCAAGTTAAATACAAAAAATAAACAAATATGAACAGGAATACAAATCATGTCTCAATAATAATCCTGAATATTAGTGACCTAAACTCACCAATCAAAAGACATAGGCTAGCATATTGGATTTTTTTTTAAAAAGACCCAACAATATGCTACCTTCAAGAGACTCATCTCATAGGAAAAGACATCCACAGATTTAATATGAAAGGCTAATAAAAAACATACCACTCACAAGGACTGAGGAAGCAAGCATGGGTTTCCATCCTCATATCAAATAAAGTAGACATCAAACCAAAGTTAATCAAAAGGGATAAATACATACTACATACTGATTAAGGGAACCATACATCAACAAAAAATAACAATTATAAATATATATTCCCCAAACAATGGAGCATCTATCTTCATTAAACAAACCTTCTCAATTTCAAGAGTCAAATAGACCACAACACAACAATTCTGGGTGACTTTAACACACTTCTTTCACCACTGGGTAGATCTTCCAAACAAAAGCTGAACAAAGAAACTAAAGAACTCAATAATACAATCAATAACTTAGATTTAACTGACATATATAGAATATTTCATCATTCAATGAACGAATACACTTTCTTCTTAACAGCATATGAATCCTTCTCTAAAACAGAGCATATATTATACCACAAAGTGATTCTTAGCAAATACAAAAAGTAGAGATACTACCTGCATTCTACCAGATCATAATGGAATGAAATTAGAAATCAATGATAGGGTTGTGGTTGTGACTCAGCAGTAGAGAACTCGCCTAGCACATGTGAGGTCCTGGATTTGATCCTCAGCAATACATAAAAATAAATAAATAAAATAAAGGTATTGTGTACAACTACAACTTAAAAAATTAATATTTTTTAAAAAAGAAATCAATGATAAAATGAAAAATAGAAGTCACTCCTATACCTGGAGACTACATAATATACTATTGAATGAGCAATGGGTTGCAGAAGACATCAAAGAGGAGATTAAAAAATTCTTAGAGGTAAATGAGAACACTGATACAACATGTCAAAATCTCTGGGACACTATGAAGGCAGTACTAAGAAGAAAGTTCATTCATTAAAAAAAGAAAAAGTCAACAAATAAATGACCAAATTTTACATCTCAAAGTCCTAAAAAATAGAACAAATCAACACCAAAAGCAGTAGAAGACAGGAAATAATTAAAATCAGAGCTGAAATCAATGAAATTGAAACAATTTAAAAAATCAACAAAACAAAAAGTTGTTCTTTGAAAACATAAATAAAATTGATAAACCCTTAGCCATACTAAAGAAGAGAAGGAGAAAGAAAACTCAAATTACTAACATACATGATGAAAAAGGAAATATCATGATGGACACTGCAAAAAAACAGAAGATAATTAGAATTATTTTGAAAATTTGTACTCCAATAAAATAGGAAATATTGAAGCCATCAGCAAGTTTCTAGAGTCATATAATTTGCTCAAGCTGAATTACGATGATATACACAAGTTAAACAGATTCATTTCAAGCAATGAAATAGAAGACACCATCAGAAGCCTAACAATCAAGAAAAGCCCAGGACCAGATGGATACACAGGTGAGTTCTACAAGAACTTCAAAGAAGAACTAATACCAATACTCCTCAAATTATCCATGAAATAGAAAAAGAGGGAACACTTTCAAACTCATTCTATGAGGCCAATATCACCCTGATACCAAAATCAGACAAAGACACATCAAAGAAAAAAAAAACTTCAGACCAATATATCTAATGAACATAGATGCAAAAATCCTCAATAAAATTCTGGCAAATCCATACAAAACCGTATGAGAAAGATAATGCACCATGATCAAGTGGGGTTCACCCCAGGGATGCAAGGTTGGCTCAACATACAGAAATCAATAAATGTAATTCATCACATCAAAAGACTTAAAGATAAGAATTATATGATCATCTCAATAGATGTAGAAAAAGCATTCAACAAAATACAGCATCCCTTAAAGTTCAAAACACTAGAAAAACCAGGGATGATAGGAACATATCTTAACATTGTAAAAGTTGTCTATGCTAAGCCCAAGGCCAACATCATTATAAAGGGAGAAAAATTGGAAACATACCCCCTAAAAACTGGAACAAGACAAGGATGCTCTCTTCCACCACTTCTATTCAACATAGTTCTTGAAACTCTAGCCAGAGCAATTAGACAGACAAAAGAAATTAAAGGGATATAGATAGGAAAAGAAGAACTCAAACTACCACTATTTGCCGATAACATGATTCTAAACCTAGAGGATCCAAAAAATTCTACGGAAAAACTTCTAGAACTAATAAATGAATTTAGCAAAGTAGCAGGATAAAAATCAACACCCATAAATCAAAAGCATTTCTGTACATCAGTAACAAATCCTCTGAAAGAGAAACTAGGGAAACTACCGTATTTACAAAAGCCAAAAAAAAAAACCTTGGAAATCATGTTAATGAAACAGGTGAAAGACCTCTACAATGAAAACTATGAAATGCTAAAGAAAGAAATTAAAGAAAACCTTAGAAGATGGAAAGATCTCCTATGCTCTTGGATAGTCAGAATTAATATTGTCAAAATGTCCATACTACCAAAAGCACTGTACAAATTTAATGCAATTCCAATCAAAATCCCAATGATATTCCTCATAGAAAAAGGAATCATGAAATGCATTTGGAAGGGTAAGAAACCCAGAATAGCCAAAGCAATTCTTAGCAAAAATGGTGAAGCAGGTGGTATCATTATACCAGAACTTAAACTACACTACAGAGAATTAATAACAAAAACCGCATGGTATTGGCACCAAAACAGACTTGTAAATCAATGATACAGAATAGAGGACACAGAAACAAACCCACATAAATACAGTTGTCTCATACTAGACAAAGGCACCAAAAACATACATTGGAAAAAAGATAGCCTCTTCAACAAATGATGCTGAGAGAACTGGAAATCCATATGCAGCAAAATGAAAATAAACCCCGATCTCTCACTATGCACAAAACTCAACTCAAAATGGATTAATGACCTAGGAATTAGTCCAGAAACCTGTGCCTAATAGAGGAAAAAGTAAGCCCAAGTATATTGGTCAGAATAGACCCTGACTTCCTTAACAAGACTCCTAAAGCACAAGAAATAAAATTAAGAATTAATAAATGGGATGAACTCAAACTAAAAATCTTCTTCTCAGCAAAAGAAACAATCAATGAGGTGAAAAGACAGCCTACATTTTTTGGGGAGGAAATTTTTGCCACACACATATCAGATAGAGCATTAATCTCAGGATATATAAAGAACTCAAAAAAACTTAACACCAAAAAACAAACAACCCAATCAATAAATGGGCTAAGGAGCTGAACAGACATTTCTCAGAAGAAGGCATACAGTCAATCAATCAATATATGAAAAAAATGTTTAACATCTCTAGTAATTAGAGAAATGCAAATCAAAACTACTCTAAGATTTCATCTCAAGCCAGTCAGAATGGCAGTTATCAAGAATACAGACAACAATAAGTGTTCACGAGGATTGGGGAAAAGGGCACACTCTTACATTGCTGGTAGGATTGCAAATTCGGTCAACCAATCTGGAAAGTGGTATGGAGATTCCTTGAAAAACTGGGAATGGAACCACCATTTGATCCAGCTATTCCACTCCTTGTTTTATACCCAAAGGACTTAAAAACAGCATACTACAGTGATGGAGCCACATCAATGTTTATAGCAGCACAATTCACAATAGCTAAACTGTGGAACCAACCTAGATGGATGAAGAAAATGTGATATATATACACAAAGGAATATTACTCAGCATTAAAAGCGAAAAAAATCATGGCATTTGCAGGTAAATGGTTGGAGTTGGAGAATATCATGCTAAATGAAGTAAACCAATCCCAGAAAACCAAAAGCTGAATGTTCTCTCTGATAAGTGGATCCTGATCCATAATGGGAGGGAGGAGGCATGGGGAAAATGGAGGAACTGTGATTGGGCAAAGGGAAAGGAGGGTGAGGAAGGTGCATGGGGGCAGGAAATATGGCAGAATGAGATGGACATCATTACCTTATGTACATGTATGAAGACATAAATTTGACAGGAAAAATTATGTTTTATATGTGTACTGTGAATTGAAATGTATTCTGCTGTCATGTATAACAAAGTAGAATAAATAAATAAATTTAAAATTTAAAAAGTCAAATACATAGAATTAAAGTGTAGAGTGGTAGTTGCTAGGAGCTAAAGGAGAGGGAAGTGAAATTTTGCTAATCAAAGGACATAGATTTCTACTCAAGCAAAATGAAGCAGCTCTTTATATCTGCTGTACAGTTTACCTACAATCAACAATAATGTACTGGACATTTAAAAATTTGTTCAGAGGATTGACCTTATTCTTGGTATAACAAAATAAGTTTTTAAAAAATTCAATAAGATTTAAAATTCAACTTCTCAGTTGCACTAGCTACATATCATGTGCTCAGTGTGGCTCAGTGTGGTAGTGGGTACTCTATTGAATATGATAGATACACAACAGTTCCATCATTATAGCAAATTCTATTGGGCAAGCTGGCTAATACATCTATTGGAATAGCACTAATTTCCATCATTCCCCTAGGATGTGATATGCATTGTATTTACTATTTTGGTTAGAGGGATGAAAAGATCACATGGAATTGCTTATTAATCACTCTCAGTCTTTTATTAAATAGCATGTCAGTTGAACTTAGGGCTCTTTGAATTCATAAACCTGGTAGTTACTTTTCCCTATATGGATCCTTCCCCTGGTATAACACCCAGAATCATGGCTTTCTTACATTACCCTTGCAACCAACTGGTGTGGGTTGGGTTCTTCAGAAGTAGAATCTGAGATGGAATTTAGTGTAGAGAGTGTTAAATAGAGAGATTAGATTGTGCCTTTGGATAATCTAGGTCCAACATCCCCCAGGCAACCCCATAGAGGGTTCTAGAGCTAAAATGATCATCACAGTTGCCTTACAGTGGGCTCTAACAGCTGGACCTTTCTATCTTTGCCTCCATCATTAGATGTGTGGTACCTAGGAAGGGCCACAACCTTGGACCAGGTAGCTCCTCAGCTGAGGCAATGCCTGGAAAGGCAAATGGCTGAACAATATGTACTGATAGTACTCCTAGCACCAGTCAAGAAATCGCTAAAGGGCATCTGAGTAGCTTATCTCCATGTCCCATCACACCTCTCCTGGGAACATAAGCCCCACAAGCCTGTTTTTGTCTTACAATGTTTATCTTCATTACCTAACACCTAGAATATTACCTAATGTGTAGTAAGCACTAAATAATTTTTAATGTATGGATTAATTACTAGATAGATTAATTAATAAGAGAGAAGGGAAACAAAGAATTCATTAAAAGGGAAACTATAAAATTAGTGGCAAATTTTCACAAGGCAATGGCTGAATCTCACTCTTCTTTATGTCCTGTATCCTCTGAAAATCTAACCTTGATAAAAATTAATGAAAGAATAAAAGGATAGTCAAGTATCAAAATCCAGAGTCAGTCACTCAGAATATGAACCTGTCACAAAAAGAGCTGGGAAACAAAAAACCAACCAAACATCTCCAATGAGAAAGACAACAAAAAATGGAGGATTTAGGAAAACTGAGATAATAAGACCTAATTCCTTTGGATACAGCCTGGCTCACTTCCAGCTCTGTTGAAAGAGCTGGAAATTCTTCTGGTCCCCACTGAGAAAAGAACTGAACCAGGGGATCTCAACCCTGGCTGCAAACAAGACCACAGGGCAGTTTCTAAAAATACCAATGCTGAAGACCCCCGCCAAATCCCTGGAGTTAGAATCTCTGGTAGAAGAGTTTGAATGTATTTTTAATGCTCCCCAGTTGAAGCTAATATCCATCCAAGAATGAGAACCACTGTCAAAAAGGCACAACTGATGCCTGATAAGGAATCAATTGCCCGGGGAAGCCCACAAAGAATAAAAGTCACTGATCCTATGCCCCATAATTATTTAATAGGACTAGTGTTGACCATTAATCTCATTTAGATGTAGACATTCTGATACTGGAAAGGTCTTTGCTTCTATTTTATAAAAATTACTTAGAGAGGCTATTTACAAATATATGATTGCAGCCAGAATGACTGTGTGACTTGTTAAGTAAGTTTTAGCCAAAAGTCTTGCCAGGCAATGCCCAGAGGAGAACAAAACAAAAGAAGACTCATTAATATATGTATGTTTCAATATTGTTAATATATATAACATAGTATAACATTCAAGCTGTACTATATAAAATATGTCACATTAACATATATGTCCCCTTCTACTAGAAATCTATTTGGGCCATGAGCATACTTTGACGAATTTTAGTCCCTGGCATAGATGTAACAAATTAATAGATATTTAATTCACAAAAGCCAAAAATATGGAACATCTATTCATTTTAAAATACAGGACACAAGTTTAGAAATCATAGGCCAATTTATTTTTAAAGTACCATTTTCATAAAGAGAAAACTTTCAAAACTCCTAGTATTAGCCCACCAACCACTAGTCCTACAGAACACAATGATTCTTTTCCTGGCCAAGATGAACGCACATTGAAAGACAACAAAAAATGGAAGAGCCAAAAGAAGAAACCAGAGAATGCAATTCTTGGATTAGTGAGTAAAAACTAGTTCCAGGATGTGAGTTGCAGCATCAGAACATTGGTAAACATGTTCCTGATGTGATGAGGAAGCGGTCCAGACGAGAGCCCCAGAGCCCTAGGCAGGGAGTTGTTCAGGTCCCTGCAGTGCCACCCGACTTATGTTACTGCCTGCTCCAACTTCTCATCAGACAGACTACGAAAAGGAGGAAGAACACTGAGAAGAATGTTGGTGGAACCCTTTATAATGGGGAGTAAATAAGAATTAAAATCCATATTTTCATGAGAGATGGACTCTGACAAAGTAACTTTCCTTTAAATGAATGGGTCATAGAGCTGTAGATTTTCAGAACATGGTAACAGTCTTTTTTTACTCTACTGTAGAAGATAGTGGCTACTAAGGCTGTTAGAGGTCTATACACACACAGAGGAGGACAAAATAAGAGTGTGTGAAGAAACACAGACACACACACACACACACACACACACACACACACACACCTGTATGCAATGTGTGTAAAAATAAATGGTGGTCCAAAACATATTGAAACTAAAGGCTTTAACTTCATTATTTATTTATTTTGGTACTGGGAATGAACCCAGGGGCACATAACCACTGAGCCACATCCCACCCCTTTCTATTTTTTATTTCGAGACAGGGTCTTGTTAAGTTACTTAGGGTCTTGCTAAGTGGCTGAGGCTGGCTTTGAACTTGTGATCTTCCTGCCTCAGCCTCCCAAGCTTCTGGGATTACAGATGTGTGTCACCACGCCTGGCACAAAGGCTTTAAACTTTAAATACTTGCCCTAGAATAGCCTCAATGATTGAGTTTTTAAAGAAGCACTTATTAGTACCCATTAAGCATTGTGATGAGCCCTATCATGGTCACTCCCTATGAGGATGGAATGAGGCATACAGACATGGGAACTAGGGTCTGGTAGGTCCAAGGGCTGAGAAATGTTCAGGATTCCATGTTAACACAAAAAAAGCAAAGTTAGCCCAAGGCATTATTAGGAAGGCTTCTTAGAGGTGGTGACACCACAGCTGAGTCTTGAAAAACTGAGTAGTTACAGGTATTATTCTTACAGGGTGAGGGTGAGGGATTACAATTTGGAGTAGTGATTTATGGGTAGAGGAAAGAGTATAATGAACAGAGAACAGAATTGTATGATCAGGAAATAACCCTGAGTATGATGACATGTACTACCAAGGTGATAGGAGAAGGAAAGTCAGTGACCAGAGCATGAGGACCCTGTTTGGTTGCTATGTCTTTTGCAATCAGATGTATCTGCATTGTAGATTTTTCAATCTTGCCATAATGTAAAAAGCTTTAGTGGGCCAGAAACAGAAGCAGTGAAATGACTTAGAAGGTTAATAATAGAAGCTAGCAGTGCAGAGGTTATGAACTAGTGTAATGGCAGGGTGGAAGAAGAGAATCTGTGATTACTTGGGTGGTGAATTCAATTGAATTTAATAGTTGATTGGATATGGAAGAAGGGATATAAGAATGAATTGAGAACTACTCCAGATCTCTGGCACAGGTGACTAGGAAGATGTTGGCATTTCTGAATCAGAAAATGGTGAGATCTGTGTGGGAACATGAAATGAGTGAAAGCTTGTACATTCAGATATATGATGTATGGCTTCAAGCATCTATTGGATATATAGATAGAGACATCTATCTACATAGAGATATTTGAATACATGGATTGAAGTACAGAAGAGGCTTCAGGATAGAAATAAGAAAAAATCAAAACTATTTGGAAAAATATAAAAATATGAGTGTAATAAAAAATATGAACGTATATCACAAGACTTATAAAAGAAAGCACATTTGGAGTGAGAATAAAGGACTGACACCACTTGGGACAATCAATGCCACTAAAATGCATACCTCGGAAAGGGTACCCTTGAAGGAACAATGTAGGAGGAATTAAACCAGAAAAAACAACCAGTAGAAATTGGTGTCACAGAAAACAAGGGAAGAGGGTTTCACAAGGAGGGTATAGTACACAGTAGCAAAATCATCAGACATGCCAGTAAGGAAAATTAGCATAGAGCCTTCCATGGTAGGAAATTTGACAATGCAGCATGCATTTAATTGTTGTGGCTACTAAGCCATGCTTGCCAAATCCCCTCTAGTTGCTTAGGGTCCTTCCAGATCTGGGCAGAGGAAGAGGGTGCAGCTTAGAGGCAGCTGGTAAAGAACTAAAGTGACCAGAGCACAGTGCAGTGGAATGACCTAGGGCTTCTACCTTGACTTGACTGTAATTCCACTACTTCGAAGGATGGTGTGATGGTTAATCTGAATTGTCAAACTTGATTGGATTAAGAGATGCTTACGATTAAGCAGCTTTTGGGTGTGCCAATGAGGATATTTCTAGGAATGATTATCATGTAGGACAGCAAACTGAGGGGGAGATATACCCTAAGCGTGGGCAGCACAGGCCAATAGGTTGGGGGCATTGGATTGAACAAAAGTTGGAAGAACAAGAAAGCAGCAGCAGATGTAAGTTCTATTCTTCTTGAGTTTCTTGATTATTGCTACAATTGCCTGAGGAAATCAGACTCCAGCTCCATCACCCTTTCAACAAGGACTTTGATCAGCAACTCTCTGGAGAGTTTCCAGGCCTTCAGTACCTGACTGTAGTTGCATGATTGATTCCTCTTGTTTTGAGGTTCCAACCTCTCAGACAGAGCAGCTACTGATTCCTCCAACTTTCCAGACTCTACTGTAGAATTATTCAGCTTCTGGTTGTGTAAGATAATCTAATAAATCCCCTTTTTATTATATATAGTTACATAGATAGATAGATACATCAGTTCTGTTCCTCTAGAGAACCCCAATACCAATGGTAAAAAGTTACCCTTACTCTATGAGTCTTAGTTTCCAAAATTGGCAACATTAAAATAAAAAAGTGGTGGTAAGTATGTAGCACAGTAACTTGCATAAAGTAGGTTGTCAAAAAAAAAGTGTAAGATACCTGTCAAGGGGTCAGGTATAGAATGCCTGCTAAAGATGGCATTGAAGATCTATTTTTTATGATTCTTTTCTACCAGAAGTTTGATAAAAAGTAAAACAAAACAAAAGCAAACACTATCTCGATCCTAGTAGGGAAGCATAGTTGTATACCTTGCACAGAGCAGTCTTCCCTTGTTCATGAGGGTTATCGACAGAGGTACAAATGGAACAGAGCAGAGAACCACTACAGCAATAGTCTGTCTTAGTCAGCAGGGGCCACCATAACAAAATCCGATGGACTGGGTAGTTAAACAACAGAAATGCATTATCTCTTGGTTCTGAAAACTGGAAGTCCAAGATCGGGGTGCCAACATGTTTGGGTTCTGCTGACGGCTCTCCTCCTGGGATACAGACAGTGCCTTCCCATGCGTCCTCACAAGGCAGAGGGAGAGATAGTAGAGGGAACTGTGACCAAACACAGAGCAGGCCCAGCGGCCTGCTGAGGGGCAGAGCCGCCCCCCCACCCCCCTCGCCTGCCAGGTAGGGGAAGGGGGACCACCGACAGAAAAGGCCCAGTGGCCCGCGGCGGGACAGAGCTTCCAATCACTCCTGCAAGGTAGGCGGGCCTGCGACCCACCAGCAGAAGAGGAGCAGCCGCCTGCTGAGAGGCTGAGCCGCCCCCTCCCCCTGCGCCGGCATAGTAGAGGGAACTGTGACCAAACACAGAGCAGGCCCAGCGGCCTGCTGAGGGGCAGAGCCGCCCCCCACCCCCCTCGCCTGCCAGGTAGGGGAAGGGGGACCACCGACAGAAAAGGCCCAGTGGCCCGCGGCGGGACAGAGCTTCCAATCACTCCTGCAAGGTAGGCGGGCCTGCGACCCACCGGCAGAAGAGGAGCAGCCGCCTGCTGAGAGGCTGAGCCGCCACCTCCCCCTGCGCCGGCATAGTAGAGGGAACTGTGACCAAACACAGAGCAGGCCCAGCGGCCTGCTGAGGGGCAGAGCCGCCCCCCACCCCCCTCGCCTGCCAGGTAGGGGAAGGGTGACCACCGACAGAAAAGGCCCAGTGGCCCGCAGCAGGACAGAGCTTCCAATCACTCCTGCAAGGTAGGCGGGCCTGCGACCCACCTGCAGAAGAGGAGCAGCCGCCTGCTGAGAGGCAGAGCCGCCCCCTCCCCCCCGCGCCTGCAAGGTAGTCGGAACTGTGACCACTATCAGAACAGGTCAGACCTGCAACCGAGAGACAGAACAGGCCCAGTGGCCTGAGGAAGGGTAGAGCCGCCCCCCCCCCACGCCTGCAAAGTAGGCGGACCTGCGACCCACTGGCAGTACAGCCCCAGAGGCCTGCAGAGGGGCAGTGCCGCTGCCTGCGCCTGCAAAGTAGGCAGAACTGCGACCACCGACAGAACAAGCCTAGCGGCCCGCAGAGGGACAGAGCCGCCGCCCGCGCCTGCAAGGTCGGCGGACCTGCTACCGACTGGCAGAGCAGGCCCAGCGGCCTGCCGGCGTGGTAGGCACATTGCCCCAATTGGAGGAGGGGCAGAGCCGCCGCCCGCGCCTGCGAGGGAGACTTTGCAACTATACAAGACCAATATAAATATATAGGGGGAAAATTCAATAGCACAACAGTTTCACCAAGTAGAAAGGAACGCGAACAGTATGAAGAGACAAGGAAAGAAAGGACCACAAGCATTGCAGGTCAACTCAACGTTAGAAGAGGTAATAGCTGCAGCTGATGGAATGTCAGATAAAGAATTCAGGATATACATGCTTCAGATGATCTGGAGTCTCAAGGAAGACATCAGACAGCAAAATCAGACAATGAAAGATCACTTCAACAATGAATTACATAAACAAATCCAAGAAGCAAAAGATCAACTATACAGGGAAATAGAGGTTATAAAAAACAAACAAACAGAAATCCTAGAAATGCAGGAAGCAATAAGCCAACTTAAAAACTCAATTGAGAATACTACCAGCAGAGTAGAACACTTAGAAGACAGAACATCAGACAATGAAGATAAAGTATTTCAACTTGAAAAGAACATAGACAGCTCAGCAAGACTGTTAAGAAACCATGAGCAGAACATCCAAGAAATATGGGATAACATCAAGAGACCAAATTTAAGAGTCATTGGGATACAGGAAGGAACAGAGTTTCAAACCAAAGGAATGAGCAATCTATTCAATGAAATAATACGAGAAAACTTCCCAGGCTTGAAGAATGAGACAGAACCCCAAATCCTAGAAGCCTACAGGACGCCGAATGTGCAAAATCATAAGAGATCCACACCTAGACACATTATAATGAAGATGCCCAACATACAGAATAAGGAGAGAATTTTAAAAGCTACAAGAGAAAGGAAGCAGATTACATTTAGGGGTAAGCCAATCAGGATAACAGCTGATCTTTCAACACAGACTCTGAAAGCTAGAAGATCCTGGAATAACAAATTTCAAACACTGAAAGAAAATGGGTTCCAACCAAGAATTGTGTTTCCAGCGAAATTAAGCTTCAGGATGGAAGATGAAATTAAAACCTTCCACGATAAACAAAAGTTAAAAGAATTTGCAGCTAGAAAACCATCTCTTCAAAACATCCTTGGCAAAACATTACAGGAAGAGGAAATGGAAAATAACAATGAAAACCAACAGTGGGAGGTAGGACACTAAAGGGGGGAAAATAATCAAAGTGGAAAACAAACCATATTTAGTAACATAAATAAACAAATATGGCTGGAAGAACAACCCATATCTCAATAATAACCCTAAATGTTAATGGCTTAAACTCACCAATCAAGAGACACAGGCTAGTAGAATGGATCACAAAACAAGGCAGAGGGAGACCTCTATCTCTCTCCTCCTGTTTTTATAAGGCCACAGTCTTATCAGGTTAAGACCACATTCTTCAATCCTCACTTTTATTTCTTCTTTAGAGACCATAATCTCCAAATACAGTCACTTTGGGGGTTAGGGCTTTAACATATGGATTTTAGGGGATGAAATTCAGTTCACAACATAAGCATTCTGATTCCTGATAGGAGGGCAACAAATGTCCTTGCCAAATCAGACTCAGAAACTATTCTTTGAGATATAGATAGAGCACGTGAGGTCAAAACAAGGATGCAGTAATTCCTGCAGATCCTGCTCCACTTTCCTCTACCCTTATTTGGCCTATTTTTTGTTCTTTTTTGGGAATCTATTTTAAAAATCTCTTCAAATAATATTATTTTCCTAAAAGAGAAAGAGCATATATCCTCTCCTTCCTTCAAACAGCAAAGAAATTAGTTTTCTATTCTGAGATATCACATGCTATTCCTTGGTAACGTCCTGGACCTTGGGCCTCTCCCCACTGCATAAGTGTCATTGTGGTGTGCGGATGCATGAAGAAAGATTCCCAGATCAGGAAACTTGGATCGTTAGCTCAGCTCTATCCTAAGGTATCCACTGTAAACAAGTCAGGATGGCGCCTGGCATTTTGCCAGGGGGAGTGGTTTGTGAGGTGGCGCCAGCGAGCCATTAAGTGTGGAGATTTCTTATTGGTTGACTGCTGTATCTAGTTTACGTTAATTAAGATAAGCTGTGTGGAATGGATAAATACCTCTGTTGTCCTACAATAAACGGCTCCTACTCCTGCTGTATCAATGTACACAAGTTGTTCGTCACCCCCCCGGTTATTTTGCTGCAGCCGGACTGCGGCAATCCACCACACCTTGTCCAAGTTACTTAAACCTTGGAAATTTTTTTTTCCTCAACTTTAGAGTAATTGTGTTGGTTTCAGCAATCTTAAGCAGCCTTTCATCCCTAACATTATATAAATTCTACTACTGAAAATCTGAGGTTCAATGCATTCAGCTCCCACAATCTCTGATCGGAATCTTCTGTTAGAGTGTGATTGCTTTTTGTTATTTTCCCACTGAAATACATAGAAAGATTTTGGATATTCTGACTCCTAGTGCATTCTCTCACTGGAACAGAAGCAGAGAGTTTCCCTTATAAATTGGAATTGGTGTAGAAGGTTGCTTTCTACATGTAACAGTACAGTAGCTGTAAACACAAGAGTCAGCCACTAGAGGACAGCACAGTAACAGAGGCTTTGGTACATTACATTTGGTATGTTTCCTCACAGTGGAGCACTTGTTCACAAGAATCACTGGAATCCCTGAGCACTTACAGTATTATGGAGTATTACTGCAACTGTTTTTAAAAAGTCAGTGCAACTGTGAACTATTTAATGCTAGCATGATAAATGCTGTAGACATTTGGATGCCTATATACAAGGCAAATATATGAGTATAAACTCAAATTAAGTTTCTTTTTATCCAGATAAATGATTATACAATATAAGATAGTTATTATACCCTGTGCTCTTTTAAGAAATAGCACTTCATGGAGAGGCTCTGAGCCATCCCCTGGGCAGGTGGCTGTATTCACCAGTGAGAGTCCTGTTCCCAAACCAGGCCAATGCTCCTGCCTCTAGATGGATTCCACAATAGCAAAAAAACAGAGGTGGCCAACTCCTGTGAGGTAGCTTGAGGCCTTTTTTCCCTTTTCCCAAAAAAGGAGCTTAAAAATCACATTATAGTTAATAAGAATACATTGTACACTTGAAATTTGTTGGAGATGGAATTCAAGTGTTCTCACTACAAAAAAAAAAAAAAAAAGTAACAGTGAGATGATGAATGTCTTGACTAGCTTGGTTATTGTGCACATTTAAAACATGAAGATGGCAGTCCCAAGCAGTTTCTCACTCCATGCTAGTCCACACTCAACCTCAAGCAAGTCGTCCAAATTGTCATGTAAGTGTCCTGACCTGTTACTGCTCCAGTGGTATCTGCTTCAGGTGAGACTCAGCTGTGACAGAATTCACCTGCGTCCCCAGATCGCAGGGCAGACAGTTCTGAGTTCCTGGATGCATCAAGAGAACTTTGGTTTCCTGTTGGTTCAGCTTTTTCTTGTAATAAGAATGAGACGGATGACTTCCAACTCTCTACCCTTAAGAACTAAAACTGAATTTAAAAATGATATGTGGAGGGCCAGGGTTGTGACTCAATGGCAGAGCACTTGCTTGCTTAGCATGTGTGAGACAATGCAGGGAGGTTCACAGGTGAAATAGTTGGTTTATAAGAGCCTTGAGCCAATGGCTTGTAAGCCTGATGGGGATTAACTAAGTGGTAACTGAAGGTGTGGCGGGGGGGGTAGTGGTGGCAGGAGGAGGTGGGTCCCTGGGGGCATAAATTTGGGGTATATGTTTGTTGAACTGAGCTTAGTTTCTCTCTGCTTCTTGGTGTGATGTCTGGAACGGCTTCCCTGTGCCACACTCTTTTGCCATGATGTTCTGCCCCACTCAGGCTCCGAGGAATGGAGCCAGCCGTCTATGGACTGAGACCTCTGAAACCCAGATAAACTCTCCTCCTCTAAAATTCTTCTTGTCAGGTGTTTAAGCCACAGCAGCCAAAAAAAGTTAACTAAAACAATTATTGTCACAGGTAATCAGTGGTTCTTACATCTAACAAAAAGCAAAGTTCCCATATGTGCTTTTTTTATTAATTTTTTTACATGACAATAGAGTATATTTTGAAATATTATGTGTACACAGAATAAGTATAACTTGTTTCAATTAGTATTCCATTCTACATGATATGATGGAGTTACATCGGTCATGTATTCATATATGCAGATAGGAAAAATATGTCCAATTCTGTCTACTATCTTTCCTATTCCCATCCTCCTCTCTTTCCTTCATTCCCCTTTGTCTAATCCAATTAGCTTCTAATCTTCCCCTCACTTGTTGTGGGTTAGCATCCACATATCAGAAAGAACACTCTGCCTTTGATTTTGGGGGACTGGATTATTTTGCTTAGCGTGATATTCTCTAGCTCCATCCATTTAACTGGTAGATGCCATAATTTTATTCTTCTTTATGGCTGAATAATATTTTATTGTGTATATATACCACATTTTTTATCCATTCATCTGTTGTAGGGCACCTAGGTTGGTTCCATAGCTTGACTATTGTGAATTGATCTGCTATAAACATTGATGTGGCTGTGTTACTGTAGTATGCTGATTTTAAGTCCTTTGGGTATAAACCAAGGAGTGGAATAACAGGGTCAAACGATGGTTCCATTCCAAGTTTTCTAAGGAAGCTCCATACTTCTTTCCATAGTGGTTAACCCAATTTGCAGTCTCATAAGCAGTGTATAAGTGAACCTTTTCCCCCATGTCCTCACCAACATTTATCATCATTTATATTCTTGATAATTGCCATTCTGACTGGGGTGAGATGGAATCTCAGTTTAGTTTTGATTTGCATTTATCTAACTGCTAGAGATATTGAACATATTTTTCATGAATTTTTGACCATTCATATTTCTTCTTCATATTTCTTTGAAAAGTGTCTGTTCAGTTTCTTAGCTCATTTATTGATTGGGTATTTGTTTTGGGGGGTGTTAAGTTTTTGAGTTCTTTGTATATCCTAGAGATTAATGTTCTGCCTGAGATACTGGTGGTAAAGATTTCTCCTATTCTGTAGGCTCTCTCTTCACATTCTTGATTGTTTTCTGTGCTGTGAAGAAGCTATTTAGTTTGATACCATCCCATTTTATTGATTTTTTAAAAATTTTACTTCTTGTGCTTTAGGAGTCTTATTGAGGAATTCAGTTCCTAAGGCAACGTGGTAGAGAATTGGCCCTACTCTTTCTTTTAGTAGGTACAGAGTCTCTGATCTAATGCCTAAGTCCTTGATCCACTTTGAGTTGAGTTTTGTGTAGAGTGAAGGATAGAGGTTCAATATCACTCTACTACTCATGCATTTCTGGTTTCCCCAGCACCATTTGTTGAGGAGGAAATCTTTTCTCCAATATATGTTATGGTGCCTTTATCTAATATAAAATAACTGTATTTATGTGGGTTTGTCTCTATGTCTTCTGTCTGTTTTTGTGCCAATTCCATGCCATTATTGTTACTATAGCTCTGTAGTATAATTTAAGTTCTGGTATTGTGATGCCTCCTGCATCATTTTTCTTGCTAAAGATTGCCTTCACTATTCTGTGTTTTGCCTCTATTGTTACATTGATTCCCAAATATTTATTTTGAGGCTATTGTGAATGGGATAATTTTCCTGATTTATTTTTCAGCTGATTCATCATTGGTGTACAGGAATGCAATTGGTTTATGGGTACTAATTTTATATCCTGATACTTTGCTTAATTTGTTTATGAGTTATAGAACTTTCCTAGTAGAGTTTTGGGTGTCTTCTAAATATAAAATCATGTCATTGGCAAATAGGGTTAGTTTGAGCTCTTTTCCTTGGGAGTTGAGCAATAGACTATACTTAACAGGCTGTCTTGTATATTATCTACCAATACCAATTAAGACAGCACCTCTACTTTAATTAGACCAGGTCTTCACTATTTGCCTAATCTCAAAGTCTGGAGCATATCAGGGACTAATAATGAGATACCTTCTCTGTTTGCTATAGTTAGTAGAGACTCCTTCCATCCTTATCTACAATGCCATCTAGATATTGACTCTCACAAATACCTGTATCTCACCTCCTACTTGACATCTCCACCTGAGTACTTAATAACTTTCTCAAAGCAACACATATCCCAACTTGGAATCATACCCTTCACCACCATCCCAAATTGTTTCTCCCATAGTTTCCCACATTGCAATAAATAGCAACTCCATTCTTCCAAACAAAATGGTCCAAAACCCAAGTCATCCTGGATTCTTTTCTTTCCCTCCCACCCCATATTTAGCGCTTCTGCAAATCCTGTATCTATCTTCAAAATATATCTAAAATTTAATCTCTTCACCTTGTTCTCTCCTATGTGGATACAATAGCTTTCTAAGTGACCTCCCTACTTCTCCCTTGGCATTTCTCCACCAGGGAATTTCCAACATATGTTCTGATTTAAAAATAAGACCATAATGCTTTTTAGTTCAAAGCCCTTCAGTGAGGTGCAGTGGTACATGCTTGTAATCCCATTGACTTTGGAGGCTGAGGCAGGAGGATCACAAGTTTAAGGCCAGCCTCAGCAACTTAACAAGATCCTGTCTCTAATAGGGCTGGGGTTGTATGTCAGTGATAAAGTGTACCTTGGTTTGACCTCAAGTACAAAAAAACAAAAATGGATTCCCTAAGTTCACGGTTCTTTTCCTATAATAAAACTATAGCATGTATAGGCAAAAACTGGACACACCAATCACCACCGTTGTTATGAATTGGATGTGAGGTGTCCCCAAAAAGCTCATGTGTGAGACAATGCAAGAAGGTTCAGAGGAAAAATGATTGGGTTGTGAGAGTCTTAACCCAATCAGTGAATTGATCCCCTAATAGAGATTAACTGAGTGGTAACTGAAGTGGTGGGGTGTAATTGGAGGAGGTGGGAATTGGGGTGTGGCTTTGGTGAATATCTGGTGAGTGGAGTCTCTGTGCTTTCTGATCAGGGTGATGAGAGCTGCTTCCCTCCGCCACACCCTTCCAACATGTTCAGCCTTGCCTCCAGCCCGGAGAAATTGAGCTGGCCTTCTATAGACTTAGACCTCTGAAACCATGAGCCCTCAAATAAACTCTTTCTTCTCTACAATTGTTCTGGTCAGATCCTTTATTCACAGCCACGAGAAAGCTGACTAAAACACCCATGGAACTTTGGCACAAGGAGAACAAATACGAATATACTGCTTGATTTACAATGAATAATAAAGTCCTTTGTCTCTAACCCTGGAATTGCATCTTCTGCCAGCATCCATGAAACTGCTGGCTCCATCCTCGAGGCCAGCCTGGGCAACCGAGCAAGACCCTGTATCCAAATAAAAAGGGTTGGGAATGTAGCTCAGAGTCAGAACGCTCCTGGGTTCAGTCCCCAATAACACACACACACACACACACACACACACACATTAATTCATTAAAAAATACAACTTTTAAATTCTCAAGTATTTAAAAAACTCACTCGTGTATGATTAAGGCAACGTTAACCAGAAAGTTACGGATAATGACATGAATATCAAAATTTTTATATTATTTTCTTAAACTTTCTTGTTTTTAACCCAGGAGTTGTGTCTTCTGCCAGCATCCATGAAACTCTGCTGGCTCTATCCTTAATTCTTAGACACCCTAAACTTACCAAAGGTATTCTGTAATTAGGAACAAACTCAAACAGAACTGACATTCTTTTCCCTTAGGTATGCTCCAAAAGTCATAATAATTTTAGGATGAATGTCCCCTCTTTGAAACAGGTAAGCTCGCCAAAAATGTTCAGTCTAAAAAAGCAGGAGCTGGGCAAGGTATCATGCAACTGAAGTCCCATGACTTAGGAGGCTGAGGCAGAAGGATCACTTGAGGCTTGGAGTTTGAAGCCAGGCTGGGCAACATAGTGAGACCCTATTTCTAAAACATACAAGATAAAATAGTAGAAAGCACTCTGCTCATATATGAATAGTATATTGCTAATATACTATATTTAATAATATATTTATTTAAGTAGTGCTTTATCCAGACTTGAATAATTATTACCATGATGTATTCTGAAATAAAAATGTTAGAAATTGTTTTTGTTCTCACATTAACAGTGTATCAGTGTCATGTCATATGACTAAACTGGTCAGGGTCACTCTAAGGGAATTTGGGGACTAAATGAAGACACAGACTCAGAAAGTACCTTTCTTTGTGTTCAGTGACTGCTCCTCAGCTGCAGCTCCCACAAGGGAGGCAAAGCGGGCAAGAGAGAGAGAGCAAGGAACAAGTGCTGAACCCTTTTATTGGGGAAAAGCCATTCAAATGACAAGGAGTCAGGTTGAGTCTAGCTTCCTGATGTCTTCCTGTCAGCAGGTTGACAGAAAGAAGGCCATGCCCATCTCATGTGCTGGGTGGGGATCATAGGCAGAGCATGCCAAAAGACACGTCACCTCCCCAAACAGAGGGGCAATGTCTGTTCAGTCCACCCTGTGTGCTCAATGCTCATAGTTCACACACACACACAGCCCACGGCTGGCTTGCCACATCTCCACAGTCTCATTGCTTAGGGCTAAGGGGCACTCAGTTCCCATGTGGCAGCTCCAGACATATCAGTGTTGTACCTATTCTCTGTGACACAAAAAACTACCAGAATAGCAGGAAATTGGCTGTTTCTTAGTCACAAATATATCCTCAGCACCCAGTATACTGAATGAATGAATTAGTACTGTTTAAGAAAAAGCAGAGATGGACAGAAGTTAAAACAGTAAAGACAGATTTTATTAAAAAAAAATATACTATCTCCCCTCCCCTCCCCTCCCATCTTCTCTCTCTACCCCATCTACTGTAATTCATTTCTCTCCTTGTTTATTTTCCCATTCCCCTCACAACCTCTTATATGTAATTTTGTATAACAATGAGGATCTCCCTCCATTACCATGCAATTTCCCTTTTCTCTCCCCTTCCCTCCCACCTCATGTATCTGATTAATGTTAATCTTTTCTTCCTGCTCTTCCTCCCTGCTTTAAAGGTAGCAGAATACAACAGTTACTAATAGGGCATTATGTAAAAATGTAGATGTGTAACCGACATGATTCTGCAATCTGTATTTGGGGTAAAATTGGGAGTTCAAAACCCACTTGAATCAAATGTATGAAATATGATATGTCAAGAGCTATGTAATGTTTTGAACAACCAATAAAAAAAATAAAATATATTGTTACAGAGGAAGAAAGACTCCAGTATTGTGGCAGTCAGCTTTTGTCACTGTGATCAAAGACCTGACAAGGACAACTGTGAGAACAAAAGGTTATTTTGGCTGAGTTTCAGAAGTTCAGTCCATGGTTGGCCAACTCCATTGCTCTGGGCCTGAGGTGAGGCAGGACATCATGGCGGAAGGGTGTGGAGGAGGAAAGCCACTCAGCTCATGGCAGCCTGGAAGCAGAGAGGGAGGGAGGGAAGGAGAATAAGGGAGGGAAGAAGGGGCCAGAGGTAGAAAACAGTTCAAGATTACACCCCAAGTGACATATTTCACCCAGGCACCAACTACATGTCTAGAGTTAACACCTAGTAGATTAATTCTGCAAATGGAGCAATCTGCTGACAAGGTCAGAGCCCTAAGCATTGCCCATAATCCCTCCTCTGAACACTACTGCTTTGGAGATCATGCTTTCAAAACATGAGTTTTTCAGTGGACACTTCTAGGTCCAAACCATAACCAGTATTAAACTGGCTGTATTCTGAATAAAACCAGAGCAATAGGATGTGTAGCAAAAAAAAAAAAAAATACTTGGAATATGTTGGGGTGGGGAGTGAGATTTGTAGATGGAAAATTCCTAAGAGAAGTCATCATGTTTTGGGGGAATGCCAGCTGAACAATTTAGCAGAATTCTTGCTGAAACATGCCCAGGTGATTGCATATCACCTGGGCATAGTGGGGACAAGTTTAATCTCACATCAGATATCAAAAGTTGGGGCTTCTTGCTAAACTGACTTAGCTGGATTCTTGCTAACACTATATAGGAAGTACATGAACTGGCCCTTGTGGAGAGACGGTCCTGGGGAGACTGATTAAAGTTGGCTAAGCAAAGAATGTTTGTCATTATGTTCTATGTTATTAGTTTGCATGTGGTATGGTAAGAGTTGGTACTATTTATAATCAAAATAATGGTCTCTTCACTTGAGTTGGAAATAATCCTCACAGAAGTGCAGATTCAAGAAGAGAAGGATGGCATGGAGATCATCATTAACGTTCTGGAATAAACAATTCACTGCATTACTTTGTGTGCTTCCCCACCTTGGAGCCCATGATCATTCAATCCTGAGGGTTTTCTTCTTTCATCTAAACAGCTGGAACGGTCTCCACTGTTTTGAGGAAACTAGAAACTAGGAAATGATGATGGCAACTTCTTCTGTTCTAGGAACTCAGATATAAACTGGCAGAGCAGGATTTCACTGTCCCCAGACTGTTCAAGAACACCACAAACACCAAAGTAGATGGGGAAACCCTTCTAGAAAGAAGCATACCAAAGACAAGAGGTCTCCAGCCACCCCAGGCATGAGCAGCAGCTACCCAACTGCCCTTCTGATTGTGGTCCATGGATCAGCCCAAGTGTTACCTTGGGTTAAGTCAGCAGGAAGGACACTGGTCTGGCCCTCAATGAATGGCCTAGCATCCTCCAATGGAGGCCCCACCTGGAGAAAATTTCTCCATTTACTGGCCTTCAGTGTGAGTGGAGCAGGGTCTTAGACACCTGGATAGTTGGCAGTAGCATGGAAGCAAGACCCACATTCCCCATCTGATCAAGATGCAAGTAAACAGATGTCCCACATCTGGCCAGCCATGGAATCCCACCTGTGTCCATTATATTAATACAATAACGTAGATACTCCATATGACCATCATTCTTCTGATGATGTGTTCAGCACATCCTACTCCAAAATACGGTACTTTGGCATGTTGAATATTTTAGGCTGCAATTATTTGAGATAAAGTTTGCTAACCTCTCTTCCTAGAGCAGGTTAATCAGATCAGAAAATCCAGTGAAATTTTTTAGGCCTTCCCCTAAGGCAGCTGACAAGATCCTTGTGTGAGAGGTACTCCACACCACTTGGAGAAAAGGCATATCCTTATTTCCAAAAGCAAGGGCCACAAAGGAGAATATGAACAAACAGGCCTCGAAGGCTCCCCCAGGTCATTACCCTTTTTGCCCCACCATAATTTTTCAAGGCCATCAACTTTTCATCAAACCTAGCATGGTCATGCTCAGGTTTACTTGTTTCTTCAGATCTCATTTCTTTGTAGAGGCTTTCATTTCAGGTAAAACTTAAATGAATTAAACTTCTACGTTTTTCTCCTTCTTATCTGTCTCTTGCAATTGGGGCCTCAACCATGAACCAATGATGGGCAGAAGAGATTGTTCCTCCCTACATACCATTGTATTCGTGTTAGTCATGATGACTAAGAACTGTAACACAAAGCAAGGGCAAACTAGAGAAGCATATTGTTCTATTTTAATATAATCCCTGAAAAGATGTGGGTTTTTTTTTTCATTATCAAAGCTCCTCATACATTTTAATTAAATGCACATATGCAAAATAAAAAAGATAAGTAAGCTCTGAAAATTCTTTGATGTTTCTGAAAGTAATCAATGGCAGTGACTTTGAATAATGGGATTCTTCCATTAGCTTCAATTTATTATATTAAAATGCAAGTTATGATTCACATATATTAAGCAAATTAGGAAATTATTAAAAATGATTGACTTTGAAGCAACAGGATTATTATGATTTCCCATTTAAGTAGCTACTATAAAGGTCCTAGCATACCCATTATTCCCCACCAACTTAAAATGACCTTAGTCCTAAATTCATTAGGCTCTCAAATTTGACCACAGATGGGGAGGGGGACTAATTCAATTGTACTTCAGTTATATTGCATCATGGTAATGGGATATAGCGCCATAAATCAAAATGACAGCCTGTTTTTCTCTCCAACTGACAATCTTACAACCTTACATGGTAATCAGTAAAACAATTCTTGGAATTCTATACAACATTTATCTCTTGCAAAGTGACAGTTCTGATTAAGTTTGGAAGGAAATTCTGGAAGCCTTGGATAAAGTAACTATTAGTTCAAGAAACAATTTAAAGAGCTATTAAGACAGGGTGATATCAATGAAAGAAAGGACACACAGATAAGTGGAGGAGACTGAAGAGACCTGAAATACACCACACTTATACAGGAAGGGTCCCAATGCCTTTTTACATATACAGTAGAGAGAGGTCAGCCTCTTTCTGTTGCTATGATCAAATGTACTGAAATGTATTTTCCATTCAAAATTATACTTTTGAGTTCAATTGAGTTTTAACAGTTGCATAAACTTGGGCAAAAATTATCACAATGTTCTACTTCTTTGCCACCCTCAGAGAGTTCCCTCCTGTCTCTATGTTATCAATCCCTCCTCAGCCACCATCCCTAAGCAACTGTAGATTTGCTTCCCATCACTATAGACATGCAATGCTTTTTCTAGAATTTTCTATGCATAGACTCATGTAGTGAAGTCTTTTGCATCTGGCATATTCAGTGGCGAAATGCTTAAAACATTCCCTCTGAGATTGGGAATGAGGTGGGAATGCCCACAACCATGCTTCAATTCAATACCATACTGCAGAATTTAGTCAGTGAAGTAAGACAAGAAAATAAAATATGTGGTAAAATATATTGGGAAAGAAGAAATAAAGCTAATATGATTTGCAGATTATTTGGTTATGTGTTTTAAAAAATATATGAAAAATTTTAAATATAAGAGTCTTAAGTTTCCAGAATATAAAACTAATATGCAGCCAAGCACAATGGCACATTCCTGCAATTCAGAGGCTGAGGCAGGAGGATCTCAAGTTGGAGGCTACCCTTGACAATTTAGCAAGATCCTATCTCAGAATAAAAATGTCTGGAGGTATAGCTCGGTGGTAGAAGGCCCCTGGGTTTAATTCCTGGTAAGGCAAAGCAAATCATCATACAAAATTATGTTTCTGTACATTAATCATGAAATCAGAAAACTAAAAATTTAAAATGGCTACACTTACTATGGCAGATAAAATAAAGTACTTGGAAGTAAATCTAACAAATCTGTATAAGAACTACTGAAGAAAATTATGTAACTTTACTAAAATATATTAAATAAGATTTTAATGGAATTATTCATTACAAATAAATGAATTTAAAGACTCAGAATTATAGAAATATAAATAATCACAAATTGACCTGAAAATTCAGTAATCAAAATACAAGAACCAACAGATATTATAGTAACACTTGATGAGTTATTTGAATATTCCTATATGGAGCAAAAATCCAAAAATACTCCAAAATATTTTTGATGAAGAGGAATAAGGCAAGAAGAATTACTCTTCCAAATATAAATCAACTGCAATTGATTCAAAGTAGTACTGTCATAAGAACAGAAAAAAAGTATTACCAATGCAATATAACTGAAAGCTCAGAAGGGCAC
This sequence comes from Marmota flaviventris, assembly GCF_047511675.1. Classification (NCBI taxonomy): domain Eukaryota; kingdom Metazoa; phylum Chordata; class Mammalia; order Rodentia; family Sciuridae; genus Marmota; species Marmota flaviventris. The sequence goes on along the minus strand of NC_092503.1, from coordinate 98,187,473 downwards.
TAGACATCTATGGATACTGGGATACATGGCAAAAGGAGCTATACCAATTCAACAGAGAAAAATTGTAATAAATTTTTCTAGGATGATATGAATGAAATGAAATTAGTGGATCAGAATAACAAAAAGGGTAGATAAGCAAACATACAGCAAAATGGCAGGCATAAATCTTACCATATCACTAGTTCCATTAAATATCAATGGATTAAACATCTCAATTAAAAAGTAGAGATTGAGGACGGGGCTAGAACTCTGATGTATGGAGCTTGCCTGACATACACAGGCTCTGGGTTCAAATTCTAGCACTGAAAAAAAAATAGGTGTGGTGGCACATGGTTGTAATTCTAGCAGCTCAGGAGGCAGGAAGTTTGTAAGTTCAAAGCCAGCCTCAACAACTAAGCAAGGCCCTAAGCAAGTTGGCGAGACCCTGTCTCAAAATAAAAATAAGAATGGGCTGGGGTTAAGCACCCCTGGGTTCAGTCTCTGGTACAAAAAAAAAAAAGGAGGGTAGAGATTTGGCTGAGTGAATTAAAAACAAACAAAAAATATAATCACAACTATATGCTGATTGAAAATTGAAGGAAATGAATAGGTTAAAGGTAAAAGCAAAGAAAAGATAAACCATGCAAAAAATAACCAAAGGAGGGCTGGGATTGGGGCTCAGTGGTAGAGCACTTGCCTTGCATGTGCACCTGAGGGTCCTTTCATAAGGAAACAAATCCACTCTGGAGGCCTCAGCCCTGCAGACTAATCACCTCCTGTAAACCCCACCACTTAATCCTGTTCCACTGTGAACTAAATTTCCAGTTTGGGAGTTTGTGAAGGGAAACACATTCAGACCAGAGAAGCTTGGCATTGGTGTTGCCAACCTTGTTCCAGCACAAAGGGATATAAACAAGTAGCCGTTAAGCCAATGAATCCAGGATTCCAAGCTCACTGGTACATCTGTGCAGAGCCTAGGGTGAGCCACCTCTGCTTCCATCAAAAGGACTTCCTTCAAAAGGACTTCCATCCTGCTTTAGCCCAATCACTTCTTTCACTGTAGCTGTAAGGCTCCAAGTGCATACAATGGGGCTTGGCATTCATGAACCTCCTGCAGCCAACCTCAGTATAAGTGGCTCCTTCCTGAAGACAGGAACCATAAATATTTTTTTTGTTGTTGTTTTGGATGTTTTGTGGTGGTACTGGGGATTGAACTCAGGTGTGTTCTACCACTGAGGTATATCCCTAGTCCTTTTTAAAATTTGGAACTATCTTACTAAATTGCCCAGGCTGGCCTAAAAATTGGGATCCTCCTATAGCAAGATCCTCAATCTTTGGAATTACAGGCATGCACCATGTTGCCTCTATCCTAGAGTCAGAAGTTGGAGCAAAAATCAAGAATGGGTTTCTGGGAGTTGGGGTGGTGGCTCAGTGGTTGAGCTTTTGCCTAACGTGTGAGGCAGTGGGTTTGATTCTCAGCACTGCATATAAATAAATAAAGGTCCATGGACCACTAAAAAAAATTTTTAAATAATAGGTTTCTGCATAATTAATAGGACTAACTGGGAATTTAGATCATGATTGGAACAAATTCTATCTAAATCCATCACAGGTTCCATATGATGGTGGACACCTCAACTGAGAAACAGGAACCTCAGAACTCAGCACCCAGTATTCAACCCCAAGGCCTCTATTTTAGCAGGAACAGCTAAAGCAGTTACCAGGACTGCTAAGATCACGGTATGAGGAAACAAAGGCCAAGAACTTCTCTCATGTGAAAAAATTCCCACATTACCTCCCTGGTTACCTAGCTGGGATGGTGCCTTTCAGCAAGTAGTGTGCTGTTTCACCCAAAGAACTTTCAGAAAACGTGGAAACGTTTGTTAGGCCAATGATTGACAACCACCGTTCTCACGTGAGCATTAAGAAATCAGTAGATTTGGGTCCTCCTTAGAGAAGGGAATGAAATTGTGTTTCCACGTGAAAGTTGGGAAAAATGTTGCCTCAAGTAGTGTAACAAAATAACGAAATGAGTTCCCATGATATGCAGGAAAAGCCATGTCAAGACAGATGCACAGGTGGGGAACTGATACCAATCTTCCTGGGTTTAAATTAAAACACACCTTCTGCTAAGGTTTAGGTGTGTTTTGCCCCCCAAGGGTTCATGTAACTTGGTCTCTAGTGTGGAGAGGTGCTAAGGAGTGGAGACTGGTGAGAGATGCTTAGGTTGTTATGGGTATGACACCTCAGAAGGGTTTAAGGTGGTTCTATTGGGAGCTTGACTTAGTTCAAGGAGGAGTTTTTAAGATAGCAAGTCTGACCTTTCAATCAATCCTTTTTTTTTTTTAAAGAGAGAGAGAGAGAGAGAGAGAGAAATTTTAATATATATTTTTTAGTTCTCGGCAGACACAACATCTTTGTTTGTATGTGGTGCTGAGATCGAACCCAGGCCGCATGCATGCCAGGCGAGCTCGCTACCACTTGAGCCACATCCCCAGCCCTTTCAATCACTCTTATTAACTTACTTTCTAAGTGATCTGCTATTCCTGCCCACATTCCAACCATTGTGTGTTGCCATCCACTCTGAGTCCTTCACCAGAGCCAAGCTAACTGTGGTTACATTCCCCTGAACCTCCAGAACTAGAAGCTAAAATAATATCTTTTCATTATAAAGATAACCAGCCTCAGTATTTCTTTAGAGTAATACAAAATGGACTAATCCACCCCTGAAATGAGCTTCTTATCATTCTAATGATTCCTATTGTAGAAGGACCAGATCATAATGTAGATTTTACCAGACCTGTGAAATACCTGGGAGAACTAGCTTCCCCTGATCTATATTCATGGAGGCTCAGTCCAAGCACCAAACAGCTGGGATCAAAACGAGCTGCTGCCCAAGGAGCTAAGGTAATAACAATCAAGGAACATGACTTGTAAAGAAATAACAAACAAAACACATGAGCACTGTCAAAAGGCAAATTCATTTTTCTTCCTTTCATCCTTAGTTTATGCTTTCCTTAGCTAAGTGAAACAGTTAAACAAAACATACCCAAAATGATCAGTCCACACATGCATGATGATGAAACTGAGACAGAATTTATTTTACCAAACATTTTATTTCACCGATTAACAGTCAATGTGACTACATTATTCCCTGGGGCAAGTCATCTTCAAGAAGAGACATGGTTTGGGCACAATAAAAAGAAAAGTATTTCTGAGTAGCATTCTTCATACTAAAAATAAAAGATCCCAGAGTGAAAGTCAAGAAATGTTAACATTAGTCCTGGTGATTTCAGAAGATAGATGACGTTGAGTGCGCTCTGAAGATCCGACTGAACTTCTCCAGGGAGATGAGCAGACCTTGGAAGACGCACACCAACACTGCATGGTGGAAGAGAATTACTCTCTGATTGCTTAAGGCTTCTGCATCCAAACACTAGAGGACAGGAAACCTCAAGTAGCCAACCCCAAGAGTTCAGAGAGCTCACACCCCAGAGGTTGAAAAGCATACAGAGATTACAATACATATAACTTTTTGGATCATTTACTTCTATTTTCTGTAAGAAATAAACTTAAATAGAATTTCAAATAAAAACTTCTGAGTTATCACATTTTCTGAGAAGCAATACTATCTTTATTAATTGTGGTAACAGAATTAAAGTTTTCAATTGATTTATGCTTGAGTATAATGTGAAAATCCAGTCACACAAAAATAAAAAGTACTTAAAGGATGGACCCACAGTGGTTTTCTGGAATGGGACCAGAACAGCTCCCTGTGACCCCCTCTACCACCCAGTGCCCTCTCCTCTCCTCAGGGAAGGTCCAGAAGGCTCCGTGCTATCAGTTCTCAAATACCAGAATGACATTTTCCACCCTTACTGCAAGTTAATACCTGGCAGGTGCTTTACAATTTATTATCTCCTTTCCTTGTCATTAGCCCAGGACTGAGGGGATTTTCAGATTAAGAATTTGCTTATATTCAAAAAGCAAATTAGCATTTGAATTGGGATTACAACCTTTCCTCTGACGCCATTGCACAAATCTTTATTGATGATACTAGCCTGAGCTTACTGTTGCATTTCCATTGTTGGGTTCTCTGAACCCAACCTCATAAACAACCAAACAATACATTTTGTAGTAGTCATTTGCTATTTTCCAAGGACACTGCTGGACTTCAAGTAAATGACTGTGATAATTTCCTCTCACCTTGCAGCACCTCTTGGACTTCAACACAAATAATATCTTTCAAGCAATTCTATAAATCTTGGACTGTGGACTCCTCTGCTTCTTATCTTCCCACTTTTCCAGCATCCTGAACTCGCAGATTTCCTGCAGAGAATACAGGAAGATCTTCTCTACTTTCCTAGATATCATCAGTATCACTACTCCGTAACTTCAGGTTAGCAACAGCAATTCTCAGCCATTCTTTCCCCAGCTGTCTTTGCTCCACCTAAAAGCAGATGTTAGTTGCTCTTAACATTTCAATCATTTACAGCTATTTACAATAAAAAAATGTACTCTCCTTATTAAGGATACAATGATGCATTAACTTTAACCACTCTTCATATTTAATTGCCAAAAGATAAATGAATCCCTGCTTTCCAAACTAACTGAAGGGCTAAAGGGTACTATTTAATATAACAACATTAAACTGCTAGAGAATAATGTTCACCATGATAATTCAGGTACAAGACTGGTTTTAAAACAGTACAAGTTGGAGCAAAAATTAAAAAGTACTTCATATACTTCAAAATATGAAACAAAAGTACTTGTTATGCCTCAAAAGAAATGCACTTGTGCATCTCGTTTTCTTTTTTTAAGGGTCAGCACCTTACACAGGTAGTGGCTTAGGGCCCACAAAGGAGGACAGCAACAGATATGAATTTTACCCTCCAAGATACCATCCAGGCCTGTGGGGAAAGAGCACATTCCATAGAAATGTTAGGAGATGGTAATATCAGACTTGTATCTGCTTGCTTGTTCTTCTGATCTTTTTTAAATTTAGAAAGGTATGTTTCCCAATGTAAACTATTGGTCTCATATAATACTAACCCTTTTCATTAAGCTGTTTTTCTACATTTGGATTTGTCTGTGCTCATGAGTTGCAGAGTTTCGGTTAAGGATCCTTATGGCATAACAAACACTGAAGGTGATATTGGAAGACAATGGGAGGAGAAAGGGACACTTAACCACTTTTTCATCAGGGACCAACACCTATGCTAATCTACACGTAACAATTGATATAAATGTGTTTAGATCTTCCCATATTTATTGAATTTTCTATAACAACTGAATTTTCTCTGGCTTTCTAGACTGAAGACTTGGTTCAAAGCGTGGTTTCTTGATACATGGTAGTTGCTCTTAGCTCTGAGAAGAGCTCTTAGCTCTTAGCTCTTCCTCAATGAAAGTTACACGGCAGCTCACTAAAAACTGCAAATTCTCAAGACCATCTCAAAACTATGTTCAGATTCTGAATCTATTTTTTTTAATTTAAATTTTTATGCCTTTATTTATTTTTATGTGGTGCTGAGGATCAAACCCAGGGCCTCACATATGCAAGATGAATGCTCTACCTCTGAGCCCCAGCCCCAGCCCCTGAACCTAAATTTTTAATACGATTTTGAAGTGATTCTGTTAAGGTTGAGCCCTGAACTTATTATAAACAATACCACAGTGTTACACTCAATCTGAAACTACTGATACAGTGCTTGATATCGCAAAGATCACTGTTAAAATATCCTCCCCAAAGTAAATCTTTATTAACTGGATTTAGATACTGAAATGCTTATTTCAAAAATATTAGAAATCCCTAATCTTTCAGATCAGAATAATTCTACCTATAGCTACTTTGCTATTGGGACTCACTAGCCAAGTAATTGTATAATTTTAAACAAGAAAAACTTGCCCTTGTACCAATTTAATAAAAATTGTGTTGCAACATAGATATGTTTTAAAAATAATTAGAGTTCACTTCTTTTCATGTTCACTAAATAAAACAATTAACATTTTATATTTCATTAGTGATATAAAACTAGATCATGTGTGTGTCATTTTCATAGGCTCACACTTTGGGTTTTTGTTGTTGTTGTTGTTTGTTTGCTTGCTTGTTTGTTCAGTACTAGGGCTTGAAAACCAGGTGTGTTTTACCACTGAGCTACATCCCAAGTCTCTCTTACTAGGTTGCTGAGGCTGTCCTTATACTGTATTTTTACCATCTTTAGAACTATTTGGTTTATATAAATCCTTTTCACAACATTCATATTGTTGCAGGTATTAGTATTTTGGATAGCATAGTTGATACTTGCTTCTTACATTAATCTGGCTCACAGCTGCTTGTTATTTTTGCTGTTGGAAATTGTTGACTGCCACCATTCCTGTTTTTGTGGTAATTAGTGTTGTAGATATCATAGTTGGCACTGGGTATCTATTTTAATGTTTAATATTGTTTGCTTCAGTTTGCTGCTATTGTTTCCCCCTTCTCTGTGAGGTGCTGGGAATCTATAAGAACAATACAAGTTCACAAGGCCAATGCTCTTATGCTACATTAAATCCAGCCAAAAGACTGTGCATCATCCTCCACACACAAATTAACCACACTCAAATTTCAGTGATACTTTAATACAAAGAATAGAAAAAACAAACTAATGACCAAACTCCCAGAAGAAACATCTGGGGCTCCCACTATAACTTCTACTTATAGTGGAAGTTCTACACTTACAGCAAAAACAAAGAATGAACATAATGGCTATGGTTACCACAACTATTAGCATTCTCAGTCTAGATCACTACAGGATACTTTGGCAAGAGAAGGCTGTGCCCCCCGCCACAAAAAAAAAAACAAACAAAAAAAAAAACGCCCACACATAAGAGAGGAAAATAAATCCATCCCAACAGATGCATAAAACCCGACACAGAAATACAAGAAATATGAAAAATCAAGGTAATGCAATGACTCCTAACACTTAAAATTCACCAGCAACTAACTTCAAAAATACTGAAGTGGATGAAATATAAGATAAAGAATTCAAAACAATGATTATCAAAATGATCAATGAATTCTAGCACAATACACACAAACAGACACACACACACACACACAACTCTGAGTGACATATAGAAGTCAGTACTGGGTATAAATGAGAAATTCAATAAGGAGATAGGGATTTTGAAAAAGAACTAAACAGACATCTTGAAAATGAAAAACAACAAATCAAACAAAATGTTCAGTTGAAACACCCTCTTGATAAAGCAAATCATGCTTAAAACACAATTTCAGAGCTGGAAGACAAAGTAGCCTTGAACATTCAGACAGTAGTAAAGAAAGCAGTAACCATAACCACAATACATAAAAACTCTGGGACAGCATTAAGAGACCAAATTTAAGAATCACTGAAATTGAAGAGTAATTTAGTCAGCATTGTTGCTGCTGTGGCCAAAAGAACTGAAAAGAACAATATAGAAGAAAATTATAAGTCTATTTTGTTTCATGGTTGTAGGCCATGTTCAGCCTATTCCATAGCTCTGGACCCAAGGTGTGGCAGAGCATCATGGTGGAAAGGCATGGAGGAAGAAAGCAGCCCAGGACATGGCATCATGAGGCAGAGAGAGCTCCATTCCCCAAGGACAAAATATAACCCCTAAAGGCATAGCCCAGTGACCTACTTCTTCAGCCACACCCTACCCACCTATAGTTACATTAAACCACTGATTATGTCACAGCATGTATAATCCAATCATTTTACCTCTGAAAATTCTTGCATTTCCTCACACATGAGCTTTCAGAGACAATTTATATATAAACAATAACAAAGAGAGTTGTGAAATGCAGAATAATGGTGTGGATAACTTCTTCAAGGAAATAACAGAAATTTTCTAAACCTTGAGAATCAAATGGACATCTAGTTACAGGAAGCATTCAGAACTGCAAGTAGACAAGATCAAAAAAAGAACCTCTCTATGATACATCACAATTAAAATGCCTAACATACAAAATAAGAATAGAATTTTAAATTCTCAAGAGAAAAACACCAGGTCATATTTAGAAGCAAGTCAATCATAATTATTTATGATTTCTCAGCACAAATCCTAAAATCCAGGTGGGTTTGGAATGATACATTCCAAGCCCTGAAAGAAAATAACTGTCAATCATGACTCCTATATCCAACTAATATATCCTTCATAATCAAATAGAAATAGAAATCTTCCAAGATAAGCAGAAACTAAAAGAATGCCTATCTACTAAGCCAGCACTACAGAAAATACTTAAAGAAATACTTCACACAAGAAATCAAAACAAACCCCTGAGCTTACAAAATAAACAAATCTCATTTGAAGAGCAATTAAGCAAACAAGAAAGATGAACAAACTGAACACCGGAAATAAACCAAAATAACACTGAATGTAAATGGTTCCAACTTTCCAATTAAAACACAGAGACAAGGCCAGGTAAGGTGACACATACCTGTAATCCCATCAACAGGAGAATTGTGAGTAAAAAAGGCATCCTCAGCAATTTAGTGAGGTCCCAAGAAACTTAGTGAAACCCTGTCTCTAAATAAAATAAGAAAAGAGCTGAGGATGTGGCTCAGTGGTTGAGCATCCCTGGGTTCAATCCCTGACATACATATATATATATATATACTCACATATATATACACACAGACAGACACATACACACACATACATATATATAGATTGGCTGAATGTACTACAAAACAAGACCCAACTATATATATCGCTTGCAGGAGATGCACCTTAAAGGCAAAGACAGCCACAGGATGAAGTGGTATACCATGCAAATGGAGCCTGAAAAAAAGCAGGAGTCACTACTCAGATATCTGACAAAGCAGACTTCAAAATTAGTCAGAAGAGACAAAGAAGTTCACTTCATGCCAGTAAAGGAAATATTCCAACAAGAACATACAATAGTAAATATTTATGGCCCAAACATTGGTGTACTAATTACATAAAACAGACACTACTTAAAGTAAAGATTCAGATAGAACCCAGTACAATAATACAGGGTAACTTAAATACACCTCTCTCACTAAAAGATAGATTATTCCGAAATAAACTCAGTAAAGACTCTTTGGATCTGAAAAAAAAAAAAAAGATTTCTAATCAAATGAACTTAATGGATATCTACAGGATATTTTATCCAACAAAAGCCAAATAAACTTTCTTACCAATGGCTCATGAAATCTTCTCAAAAATAATCATATTTTAGGACACAAAACAACTCTTAACAAATTCCAAAAATTGATATGATTGCTTGCAATCTTACCTGATTTTAATAGAATGAAATTAGAAATCAACATCAAAAAACCTATATAAACACATGGGGATTGAAAAATACTCTTTTGAATGATGAATGGGTGATAGAAGAAATCAGAGAATAAATTCAGATATTCTTAGAATAAAACATGACTAGTGGTATAATATGCCAGAACCTCTGGAACACTATTAAAGGCATTCCCCTAAGAGGAAAGTTTATAGTTGTGAGTGCCTACATAAGAAAATCAGAAAGATCCCAAATAAACAACTTAATGATGCATCTTAAGAACCTGAAAAGGGAAGAACCAATTCCAAAACAAAAAAAAAAAAGGAAAAGGAAATAATTCAGATCAGAGCTGAAGTCAATGAACTGGAGAATAAAAACAAGTACAAAGAATCAATGAAACAAAGAGTTGATTCTTGGAAAAAATAAACAAGATTGATAAGCTTTTAGCTAAACTACCAAAAAAAAAAGAGCGAAGACTCAAATTAATAAAATTAGATATGAAAAGGAGATATTACCATAGATAACACAGAAATCCAGTGAATCATTAGGAACTATTTTGTAAACCTCTACTCCAATAAATTGGAAAAACCTAAAAGAAATGGATACATTTCTAGACAAATACGACCTGCCAAAATTGAATCAAGAGGACACAGGAGATCTAAACAAACCAATAGCTGGTAATGAGATAGAAGCAAGAATACAGGAGGCCCAGTGGCAGAGCAGCAGAGCAGTGGAGCGTGGTGAAACTGAAACAGTGCCTGATCTCCAATTCCTCCCCTCCCCACAGCTGTGATGACTGGGTGACTACCCAACAAAGAGAGCGCTCAGTTGATCATGAGCTCCATGCCCAGAGTGAACCCAGAGCTGGGAAAAGAGTCCCAGTAATTGGGGCCTGGCGGGCAGGAGAAGTGGGGGTGGATAGACACTGGGAGCAACCCAAAGGGACCGGGATTGGAGAGGCATCTGGCAGGGGAGGGAGAGCTGCCCCACACGGATTGCTTCCTTCATCCAGGCAGGGACTCAACCTGGAATGCACAACGACACCTACAGGAAGAGAAGAAAACAGAATTCTAAGAGTGCATTTTTTTTTCCTTTTTTTTTTCTTTCTTTTCTCTTTCTTTCTCTCTTTCTTCTTTTCTTTGTACTCTTCTTCCTCCTTCTCTTCTCCCCCCAACCTCCCAAGCATTACTACTTCTACTACATGTAATTTACTAAATGCAAATAGGTGAATGTTTCTATGCTTTTTATAGTCCTTCCAAGTAATTAGCTACCCCAAAATACTCCTGTCTATTCTCCTGTTAATAACCCTCTTCATTAGAGCTCTCCTCCAAAGTAGCTACGATATATTAACCCCCATAACCTCACATCTTTCCCCCTAAACATAAAGTCCTACAACCAACCCTCCTCAGTTCTCTATATGCCACCAGAATCTGTATGCCTTTTATGAAACTAATGAAATTATACTTTAAATTACAATTGAACCCAACATCTCTGGACATTGTCTCCCATCACAAAGGAGAGATCTTTCAGAGCTATACAAAAGCAAAACAAATTTATAGGATGTCAGGGTTTTTAGCCCCCCATTTCCTCCTGACCTGCAGGAGAGACAGGGAAAGCATGCCCTGACCAGAATGAGCCAAGAAAGGCAAAGGTCGACTGGCCTTCCGCACCCAGCCTTCCCTCGTAGAGGACAGACTCACCAGGGAGACCAGTCACGTTTTTTTGTTTTTTTTTTTTAATTGGTTGTTCAAAACATTACAAAGCTCATGACATATCATCTTTCATACATTTGATTCAAGTGAGTTATGAACTCCCATTTTTACCCCAAATACAAATTGCAGAATCACATCAGTTACGCATTCACATTTTTACATAATGCCATATTAGTGACTGTTGTATTCTGCTGCCTTTCCTATCCCCTACTATCCCCCCTCCCCTCCCCTCCCATCTTCCCTCTCTAATCTGTTGTTGTTCAGTTCTCTCCCTTGTTTTCCCCCTCTTTCCCCTCACAACCTCTTATATGTGATTTCCTATAACGTTGAGGGTTTCCTTCCATTTCCATGCAATTTCCCTTCTCTCTCCCTTTCCCTCCAACCACTCGCCTCTGTTTAATGTTAATCTTTTCCTCATGCTCTTCCTCCCTGCTCAGTTCTTAGTTGCTCTCCTTAAATCAAAGAAGACATTTGGCATTTGTTTTTTAAGGATTGGCTAGCTTCACTTAGCATAATCTGCTCTAATGCCATCCATTTCCCTGCAAATTCCATGATTTTGTCATTTTTTAGTGCTGTGTAATATTCCATTGTGTATAAATGCCACATTTTTTTATCCATTCATCTATTGAAGGGCATCTAGGTTGGTTCCACAGTCTAGCTATTGTGAATTGTGCTGCTATGATCATTGATGTGGCAGTATCCCTATAGTACGCTCTTTTAAGGTCCTCAGGGAATAGTCCAAGAAGGGGAATAGCTGGGTCAAATGGTGGTTCCATTCCCAGCTTTCCCAGGAATCTCCATACTGCTTTCCATATTGGCCACACCAATTTGCAGTCCCACCAGCAATGTACAAGTGTACCCTTTTCCCCACATCCTCGCCAGCACTTGTTGTTGTTTGACTTCATAATGGCTGCCAATCTTACTGGAGTGAGATGGTATCTTAGGGTGGTTTTGATTTGCATTTCTCTGACTGCTAGAGATGGTGAGCATTTTTTCATGTACTTGTTGATTGATTGTATGTCCTCCTCTGAGAAGTGTCTGTTCAGGTCCTTGGCCCATTTGTTGATTGGGTTATTTGTTATCTTATTGTCTAATTTTTTGAGTTCTTTGTATACTCTGGATATTAGGGCTCTATCTGAAGTGTGAGGACTAAAGATTTGTTTCCAGGATGTAGGCTCCCTATTTACCTCTCTTATTGTTTCTTTTGCTGAGAAAAAACTTTTTAGTTTGAGTATGTCCCATTTGTTGATTCTAGTTATTAACTCTTGGGCTATGGGCGTCCTATTAAGGAATTTGGAGCCCGACCCAACAATATGTAGATCGGAGCCAACTTTTTCTTCTATCAGGCGCAGAGTCTCTGATTTGATATCAAGCTCCTTGATCCATTTTCAGTTAACTTTTGTGCATGGCGAGAGAAAGGGGTTCAGCTTCATTTTGTTGCATATGGATTTCCAGTTTTCCCAGCACCATTTGTTGAAGATGCTATCCTTCCTCCATTGCATGCTTTTAGCCCCCTTATCAAATATAAGAAAGTTGTAATTTTGTGGAATGGTCTCTGTGTCCTCTATTCTGTACCATTGGTCCACCCACCTGTTTTGGTACCAGTACCATGCTGTTTTTGTTACTATTACTCTGTAGTACAGTTTGAAATCTGGTATCGCTATACCTCCAGATTCACACTTCCTGCTTAGAATTGCTTTTGCTATTCTGGGTCTTTTGTTTTTCCATATGAATTTCATGATTGCTTTATCAATTTCTACAAGAAATGCCGTTGGAATTTTGATTGGCATCGCATTAAACCTGTAGAGAACTTTGGGTAATATCGCCATTTTGATGATGTTAGTTCTGCCTATCCATGAACAGGGTACATTTTTCCATCTTCTAAGATCTTCTTCTATCACTCTCTTTAGGGTTCTGTAGTTTTCATTGTATAAATCTTTCACCTCTTTTGTTAGGTTGATTCCCAAGTATTTTTTTTTTTTTTTGAGGATATTGTGAATGGAGTGGTTTTCCTCATTTCCATTTCAGAAGTTTTGTTGCTGATATACAGGAATGCCTTTTATTTATGCGTGTTGATTTTATATCCTGCCACTTTGCTGAATTCACTTATTAACTCTAGCAGTTTCTTTGTAGACCCTTTTGGGTCTGTTAGATATATTATCATATCATCCGCAAATAGTGATAATTTAAGTTCTTCTTTTCCTATTTTTATGCCTTTAATTTCTTTTGTCTGTCTAATTGCTCTGGCTAGTATTTCAAGAACTAAATTGAATAGAAGTGGTGAGAGAGGGCATCCCTGTCTAGTTCCAGATTTTAGAGGGAATGCCTTCAGTTTTTCTCGATTTAGAATGATGCTAGCCTGAGGCTTAGCATAGATAGCTTTTACAATGTTGAGGTAAGTTCCTGTTATCCCTAGTTTTTCTAGTGTTTTGAACATAAAGGGATGCTGTACTTTGTCGAATGCTTTTTCTGCATCTATCGAGATGATCATATGGTTCTTATCTTTAAGTCTATTGATGTGGTGAATAACAATTATTGATTTCCGTATATTGAACCAGCCTTGCATCCCAGGGATGAATCCTACTTGATCATGGTGCACAATTTTTTTTTAATTTTTTATTGTGGGTTGTTCAAAACATTACAAATTTCTTGACATATCATATTCCACACTTTGATTCAAGTGGGTTATGAACTCCCACCTTCACCCCATACACAGATTGCAGAATCACATCAGTTACACATCCATTGATTTACATATTGCCATACTAGTGTCTGTTGTGCTCCGCTGCCTTTCCCATCCTCCACCCTCCCCCCTCCCCACCTCTCCCCTCCCCTCCCCTCCTCTCTCTCTACCTCCTCCACTGTATAACCCTGAGGATCTCCTTCCATTACCATGCAATTTCCCTTCTCTCTCCCTTTCCCTCCCACCTCTCATCCCTGTTAAATGTTAATCTTCTTCTCCTGCTCTTCGTCCCTACTCTGATCTTAGTTACTCTCCTTATATCAAAGAAGACATTTGGCATTTGTTTTTTAGGGATTGGCTAGCTTCACTTAGCATAATCTGCTCTAATGCCATCCACTTCCCTGTAAATTCTATGATTTTGTCATTTTTTAATGCAGAGTAATACTCCATTGTGTATAAATGCCACATTTTTTTTATCCATTCGTCTATTGAAGGGCATCTAGGTTGGTTCCACAGTCTTGCTATTGTGAACTGTGCTGCTATGAACATCGATGTAGCAGTGTCCCTGTAGCATGCTCTTTTTAGGTCTTTAGGGAATAGACCAAGAAGGGGAATAGCTGGGTCAAATGGTGTCTCCATTCCCAGCTTTCCAAGAAATCTCCATACTGCTTTCCAAATTGGCTGCACCAATCTGCAGTCCCACCAGCAATGTACAAGTGTACCCTTTTCCCCACATCCTCGCCAGCACTTGTTGTTGTTTGACTTCATAATGGCTGCCAATCTTACTGGAGTGAGATGGTATCTTAGGGTGGTTTTGATTTGCATTTCTCTGACTGCTAGAGATGTTGAGCATTTTTTCATGTACTTGTTGATTGACTGTATGTCCTCCTCTGAGAAGTGTCTGTTCAGGTCCTTGGCCCATTTGTTGATTGGGTTGTTTGTTCTCTTATTGTCTAATTTTTTGAGTTCTTTGTATACTCTGGATATTAGGGCTCTATCTGAAGTGTGAGGAGTAAAGATTTGTTCCCAGGGTGTAGGCTCCCTATTTACCTCTCTTATTGTTTCTTTTGCTGAGAAAAAACTTTTTAGTTTGAGTAAGTCCCATTTGTTGATTCTAGTTATTAACTTTTGTGCTATGGGTGTCCTATTGAGGAATTTGGAGCCCGACCCCACCGACTGTAGATCGTAGCCAACTTTTTCTTCTATCAGACGGCGCGTCTCTGATTTGATATCAATCTCCTTGATCCATTTTGAATTCACTTTTGTGCATGGCGAGAGAAAGGGATTCAGTTTCATTTTGTTGCATATGGATTTCCAGTTTTCCCAGCACCATTTGTTGAAGATGCTATCCTTCCTCCATTGCATGCTTTTAGCCCCTTTATCAAATATAAGATAGTTGTAGTTTTGTGGATTGGTTTCTGTGTCCTCTATTCTGTACCATTGGTCCACCCGCCTGTTTTGGTACCAGTACCATGCTGTTTTTGTTACTATTGCTCTGTAGTATAGTTTGAAGTCTGGTATCGCTATACCGCCTGATTCACACTTCCTGCTTAGCATTGTTTTTGCTATTCTGGGTCTTTTATTTTTCCATATGAATTTCATGATTGCTTTCTCTATTTCTACAAGAAATGCCGTTGGGATTTTGATTGGCATTGCATTAAACCTGTAGAGAACTTTTGGTAATATCGCCATTTTGATGATGTTAGTTCTGCCTATCCATGAACAGGGTATATTTTTCCATCTTCTAAGATCTTCTTCTATTTCTCTCTTTAGGGTTCTGTAGTTTTCATTGTATAAGTCTTTCACCTCTTTTGTTAGGTTGATTTCCAAGTATTTTATTTTTTTTGAAGATATTGTGAATGGAGTGGTTGTCCTCATTTCCATTTCAGAGGATTTGTCGCTGATATACAGGAATGCCTTTGATTTATGCGTGTTGATTTTATATCCTGCCACTTTGCTGAATTCATTTATTAGCTCTAATAGTTTCTTTGTAGAGCCTTTTGGGTCTGCTAGGTATAGAATCATATCATCTGCAAATAGTGATAATTTAAGTTCTTCTTTTCCTATTTTTATGCCTTTAATTTCGTTCGTCTGTCTAATTGCTCTGGCCAGTGTTTCGAGAACTATGTTGAACAGAAGTGGAGAGAGAGGGCATCCCTGTCTTGTTCCAGATTTTAGAGGGAATGCCTTCAGTTTTTCTCCATTCAGAATGATGCTAGCCTGAGGCTTAGCATAGATTGCTTTTACAATATTGAGGTATGTTCCTGTTATCCCTAGTTTTTCTAGAGTTTTGAACATAAAGGGATGCTGTACTTTGTCGAATGCTTTTTCTGCATCTATCGAGATGATCATATGGTTCTTATTTTTAAGTCTATTGATGTGGTGAATAACATTTATTGATTTCCGTATATTGAACCAGCCTTGCATCCCAGGGATGAATCCTACTTGATCATGGTGTACAATTTTTTTGATATGTTTTTGTATCCGATTCGCCAGAATTTTATTGTGGATTTTTGCATCTAGGTTCATTAGAGATATTGGTCTGTAGTTTTCTTTCTTTGAAGTGTCTTTGTCTGGTTTAGGTATCAGGGTGATGTTGGCCTCATAGAATGAATTTGGAAGTTCTCCCTCCTTTTCTATTTCCTGAAGTAGCTTGAAAAGTATTGGTATTAGTTCTTCTTTAAAGGTTTTGTAAAATTCTGCTGTATACCCATCCGGTCCTTGGCTTTTCTTAGTTGGTAGTCTTTTGATGGTTTCTTCTATTTCCTCAATTGATATTGGTCTGTTTAGGTTTTCTATATCCTCCTGACTCAATCTGGACAGATCATATGACTTAAGAAATTTATCTATGCCTTCACTATCTTCTAATTTATTGGAGTATAAGGATTCAAAATAATTTTTGATTATCTTCTGTATTTCTGAAGTGTCTGTTGTGATATTGCCTTTTTCATCCCGTATGCTAGTAATTTGAGTTCTCTCTCTTCTTCTCTTCACTACCATCGCTAAGGGTCTGTCGATTTTGTTTATTTTTTCAAAGAACCAACTTTTAGTTTTGTCAATTTTTTCAATTATTTCTTTTGTTTCGATTTCATTAATTTCAGCTCTGATTTTAATTATTTCTTGCCTTCTACTTCTTTTGCTGTTGTTTTGCTCTTCTTTTTCAAGGATTTTGAGATGAAGTATGAGATCATTTATTTGTTGGTTTTTTCTTTTTTTAAGGAATGAACTCCAAGCAATGAATTTTCCTCTTAGAACTGCTTTCAATGTGTCCCATAGATTCCGTTATGTTGTGTCTGTGTTTTCATTTATATCTAAGAATTTTTTAATTTCCTCCTTGATGTCTTCTATAACCCATTGATCATTCAGTAACCTATTGTTCATTCTCCAAGTGATGTATTCTTTTTCCTTCCTTCTTTTATCATTGATTTTCAGTTTCATTCCATTATGATCAGATAAGATGCATGGTATTATCTCTACTCCTTTATATTGTCTAAGAGTTGCCCTGTGACATAATATATGATCTATTTTTGGGAAGGATCCATGTGCTGTTGAGAAAAAAGTGTAACTGCTTGATGTTGGGTGGTATACTCTATATATGTCAATTAGGTCTAGGTTATTAATAGTGTTATTGAATTCTATAGTTTCCTTATTCAACTTTTGTTTGGAAGATCTGTCCAGTGGCGAGAGAGGTGTGTTGAAGTCTCCCATGATTATGGTATGGTGGTCTATTAGACTCTTGAACTTGAAAAGAGTTTGTTTGACGAACATAGCTGCACCATTGTTTGGGGCATAAATATTTATGATTGTTATGTCTTGTTGGTGTATGGTTCCCTTAAGCAGTATGTAGTGTCCCTCTTTATCCCTTTTGATTAACTTTGGCTTGAAATCTATTTTATTTGATATGAGTATGGACACTCCTGCTTGTTTCCGAAGTCCATATGAGTGTTATGATTTTTCCCAACCTTTCACCTTCAGCCTATGTATGTCTTTTCCTATCAAATGCGTCTCCTGTAGGCAGCATATTGTTGGGTCTTGTTTTGTGATCCATTCTACTAGCCTGTGTCTCTTAATTGGTGAGTTTAAGCCATTAACATTTAGGGTTATTATTGAGATATGGGTTGTTCTTCCAGCCATATTTGTTTATTTCTGTTACTAGACATGGTTTGTTTTCCTCTTTGATTATTTTCCCCCCCTTTACTGTCCTACCTCCCACTGTTGGTTTTCGTTGTTATTTTCCATTTCCTCTTCCTGTAATGCTTTGGCGAGGATGTTTTGAAGAGATGGTTTTCTAGCTGCGAATTCTTTAAACTTTTGTTTATCGTGGAAGGTTTTAATTTCATCTTCCATCCTGAAGCTTAATTTCGCTGGATACACAATTCTTGGTTGGAACCCATTTTCTTTCAGTGTTTGAAATTTGTTATTCCAGGATCTTCTAGCTTTCAGAGTCTGTGTTGAAAGATCAGCTGTTATCCTGATTGGCTTACCCCTAAATGTAATCTGCTTCCTTTCTCTTGTAGCTTTTAAAATTCTCTCCTTATTCTGTATGTTAGGCATCTTCATTATAATGTGTCTAGGTGTGGATCTCTTATGATTTTGCACATTTGGCGTCCTGTAGGCTTCTAGGATTTGAGATTCTGTCTCATTCTTCAAGTCTGGGAAGTTTTCTCGTATTATTTCATTGAATAGACTGCTCATTCCTTTGTTTTGGAGCTCTGTACCTTCCTGTATCCCAATCACTCTTAAGTTTGGTCTCTTAATGTTATCCCATATTTCTTGGGTGTTCTGCTCATGGTTTCTTAACAGTCTTGCTGAGCTGTCTATGTTCTTTTCCAGTTGAAATACTTTGTCTTCATTGTCTGATGTTCTATCTTCTAAGTGTTCTACTCTGCTGGTAGTATTCTCCATTGAGTTTTTCAGTTGGTTTATTGCTTCCTGCATTTCTAGGATTTCTGTTTGTTTGTTTTTTATAACCTCTATCTCCCTGTATAGTTGATCCTTTGCTTCCTGGATTTGTTTGCGTAATTCATTGTCGAAGTGATCTTTCATTGTCTGATTTTGCTGTTTAATGTCTTCCTTGATACTCCAGATCATCTGAAGCATGTATATCCTGAATTCTTTATCTGACATTCCATCTGCTGCAGCTGTTACCTCTTCTAAAGTTGCATTGACCTGCATTGCTTGTGGTCCTTTCTTTCCTTGTCTTTTCATACTGCTTGCGTATCTTTCCTGCAGGCACGGGCGGCGGCTCTGCTCTTTCCTTATTCCAATTGGGGTGTCGTGGCTACCACGCCGGCAGGTCGCTGGGCCTGTTCTGGGCGCTGGTGGCAGCTCTGTTCTGCCCCTACTCTAATTGGGGTGACGAGTGTACCGCGCCGGCAGGCCACCGGGCCTGATCCGCCAGTCGGTTGCAGGTTTGCCTACCCTGCAGGCGCGGGCGGCGGCTCTACTCTGCCCCTACTCCAAATGGGGTGATGTGTCTGTCGTACCGGCAGGCCACTGGGCCTGTCCCGCTGGTTGGTCACAGATCAGCCCACCTTTCGGGCACGGGTGGAGGCTCTGCTCTGCCCCTACTCCAATTGGGGTGTCGTGACTACCCCGCCTGCAGGACGCTGGGCCTGTTCCTGGCACGGGCGGCGACTCTGCTCTGCCCCTACTCCAATTAGGGTGGTGTGTGTACCACGCCGGCAGGCTCCTGGGCCTGATCCGCCGGTCTGTTGCAGGTCTGCCTACCTTGGAGGCGCAGGCGGTGAATCTGCCCTGCCCCTCCTACCACGCCTGCGGATCCCTGGGCCTGATCTGCAGGTTGTTCACAGGTCTGCTCACCCTGCGGGCACGGGTGGCGGTTCCGCTCCGCCCCCACTCCAATTGGGGTCACGTGACCACCACACCGGCAGGGCCTGATCCGGGCGTGGGAGAAGGATCTGCTCTGCCCCTACTCCAGTTGGGGTGACGTGTGTACCACACTGGCAGGCCACTGGGCCTGACCCGCCAGGCTGTCACAGGTCTGTTTACCTTGCAAGCGCGAACGGCGGCTCTGCCCTGCCCCTCCTACCACGCCCATGTACCACTGGGTCGCGGGTCTGCCCACCTTGCGGTTGCGGGTGGCGGCTCCGCTCCGCCCCCTCTCCAATTGGGGTCACGCGGTCACCACGCTGGCGAGCCGCTGGGCCTGCTCCGGGCGCTGGCGGCGGCCCGGCTCCTCCCCTCTGGCTCGACGACAAATTGAGGAGACTCAGGTGTCTGTGCCTCACCCCCCCTACCAGGAGACCAACTGCTTATGTCGCCGCTGGTATTGATGAAGTTCTCTCCTCCACCACTTTCTGATGACATCAGATCTCTGCCATGTTGGTATCCTATGCGAATGGCAGCATTTTGTTCCCCTTGCCGGGCAACCAAAGCAACGGGTGAGTCCTGACCGGCCCTCAGCAGGACCAGGACCGAGAAGCAGTTTCCGCGGGCTCCTAGCCCCGGGCCAGGGAAGTTCCGGGAGCCAGAACTCGGCCACTCCGTGCTCGGTGTAAGCTCCTATAAGTGTAGGCTCCAAGAAGCAGTCCCCGCGGGCTCAGTTCCGGGAGCCGGAATTGGGCCGCTTAGTGCTTGGTGTATGCTCTGATAGGAGCAGGGTCCAAGAAGCAGCCTCCGCAGGCTCCGCAGCCCTGGGCCAGGGCGGTTCCGGGACGGTTCCGGGAGCCGGAACTCGGCCGCCCCGCGCTCGGTGTTCGCTCCGATAAGATCAGGTTCTAAGAAGCACCCAGGCACTGAACCCTAGCAATCTGTCTGCAAGCCGCAGGCGAATTGCAGCCTGAAATTACCTGTTCTATGGCTGAATGCACAATTTTTTTGATATGCTTTTGTATTCGATTTGCCAGGATTTTATTGAGAATTTTTGCAGGATCACGTTTAATGAGAAAACACACACAGCTAATATAATGTACAGGAGCCAGTCAGGATAAAGGTCAGAGGGTGGGGAGAGTTCACGTGTACACCCATCCTACAGGCCGTAATGGGAGACATGAGGGTTCTGAGCCTATCCTAGAGGTCATCTGATTTTTCATCATCACCCACAGCACCGCCTCCTGGCTGACTGTATGTGTATGTGTGTATATATGTGTATATATACAACAAAATAAATGTGTGTTGTATGTGTGTGTGTGTGTGTGTGTGTGTGTGTGTATACACACACACAAAAAAAAGACCATCTTTTTCATCTTTCATACAAGTGGTGCTGGGAAAATTGGTCATCCATATGTAGAAGAATGAGACTAGATCCTTATCTCTCACACTGTGCAAAAGCCAACTGAAAATGTATCAAAGATCTAGAAATTAGACCAGAAACCATGTAACTCCTAGAAGAAAATGTACACTCTACACTCCAACAAAGGACCCTAAAGTTCAGGAAATAATGTCAAGAGATAATAAATGGGATGGCATCAAATCAAAAAACTTCCACACAACAAAGGAAATAAGAATGTGAAGAGAGAATCTACAAAATGGGAGAAAATTTGACAGTTATACTTCTGACAGAAGATAAATATCCAGACTATATAAAGAACTCAAAGAATTTAATATCAAAAAAATGGACAAATGAATTACATAGATATTTCTCAAAAGCAATACAAATGACCAGAAAATATATAATAAAATGCTTAGCGTCATTAGCAATTAGGAAAATGCAAATCAAAACTACACTGAGATTTCATCTCACACCAGTCAGAATAACAATCATCAAGAATGCACACAATAGTAAATGCTGGAGATGATGTGGAGTAAAAGGAACATTTTACATTGTTGGTGGGGCTGTAAATTAATACAATCATTATGGAAATAAGGATGAAGTTTCCTCAAGAAACTAAGAATGGAACCACCGTATGACCCTATTTTTCCTAAAGAATTAAAGACAAAAGAGTATAATGAAACATGCATATTTGCCATGTTTATAGCAGCCCAATTTGCAAGAATCAAACTATGGAACCAGCCTACATGTCTGTCAGTGGATGAATGGATAAAGAAAATGTGGTATATATAATGAAGTGTTATTCGGTCATAAAGAAGAATGAAATTAAGTCATTTGCAGGAAAATGGATGGAACTTGACAACATTATGTTAAGTGAAATAAGTCAAATTCAGAATGTAATGAGTCACATGTTTTCTCTCACGTGGGAGCTAGAGAGGAAAAAGGAAATGAACGTTCGGGGTAGTGAATAATCACATGAAAATCAAAGAGAGATCAGTATAGTAGAGGAAAGGAAACAGGGGAAGTGACAGGGGAAGGAAAGGAGAAATACTGGAGAATGATATTGGCCAAATTATATTATCATATTGTGTGTGCATGAATGAATATGTAACAATGAACCCACCATTGTGTACAACTGTAATTTACAAATAAAAATATGGAAGAATAAAAGAAATTATTTGCACAACAAAATACATATTCTATCTAATCAAAGGATCAAAAGGCAGAGTTAAAACTCATTTAATGTTTGGGTATGGGTAATTACCATCTGTGCAGCTTTTCAAAATGGTTCACTCTGGTTACCTTGAGGTCCATTCACCTATAAAAGAGCAACCAACATCAATTAGAAAAAGTGCCATGAAATTTGAATTAAATAAATCAATTTGTGAAAGGACATGAAGTGAAGTTCTAGGGCTTTGGCAACCTCTTTAAGATTCAAATATGACTCAAGGGTTTTGGCTTGCCTTCTAATATGTATTTTTAAAAATTTATTTTTATTTTTAAAAATTTAAACTTTAATATGTATTGCTAATTACAATGACATAATTTATTAGCAAAGCAGTAGAAATACTACCAGTCTGGAAGGAATTCTGTAATACAAACTAACTCATTAATTAAGACAATTACACATCTAATACTTTTAAATTTCTATCACACTCTCATTTGAAATCTGAAATTACAATTTTGAGCCACTTTTTCATCTGCCTCCTTTGCTTATTCCAGCTCTCTATCCACCTCTACACTCATTACCCCTCTACTGGTGATGGGCAAAGATATAAAAGAAGATTCATTGAGGACAACTATGAATTACAGAATTTAGAAAACAGATAAATATCAAAGTTTTATTCTATATGTTTTTTAAAAAATTTGTTCTATTATAAAAAGCCACACTTTCTCTCCTTAGGTCCCTCTGCCTTGTACTCAGTAGGTGCTCCAGAAGTATTTGCTTCTACAAAACAAAGAATATTGAACCCATCAATTTTTCCCTCCAAAACATGGCTCTGAAATTGAGTGAACCTTGTATAGCCATTTTATTTGAAGAGCTTGAAGTCAAACAAAAACCTCAAGTCACTCTACTCCTGACCCAAAGGCCTCAGTGGCTTCCCTGTATATTCTTTCGTAGACACTCCTCAAATGCAAATGTGCATACAAGTCACTAGGGAATCATGCTGGGTACAGGTTCTGATACAGAGATTTTTGCCCTGACACCATCTCACCACAGCCGATGTTGATACTTTGGATCCTCTGGTTCCCAGAATATATTCTGAGCAAAAAAAGCTGCAGAAAAGAGATGGCCAAGGATATACAAGGGAAGGCCCAGTCTAAAGTCAGGCCTGCTTGTCCTGGCCACCCCCACCTCTGGATAGCTAATAGCCCATTCTTGATGTTGTTCACATGAAGAGACAACAGACTAATCTCTAAGTGGATAAAGTGCCTGGAAGGTTGATGGATCTGGGGATTTCAGTCATCACCTTCTCTACAAAATCCAAATAGACCCACACTACTGTGGGGTTTGGAAGGTAGGTTTGAATTAACATGAACTGGACCCACCCAAATCCAGAATGATGTTTGAGTACAAAATATTCAACACTTATTATTCATTTTAATTAACTTTACCTTCATGAAGGACTCTTTTAGTTGCTGTGTACAGATGGAAAGTCTAGGAGGGGTTGTAGTCAGTGAGATCCTATAGAACTACAGCCTGCAGTGGTGTTTACCACTTAGAATAAAAGGTCCTACAGAGGGAAAAATGTTTATTTGCTCATTATCCTGCCATACTTCAATTATAAAGATATTAACACCCAAGTAATGGCACAAATCAATCCAGGGATAAACCACCAACTACAGTAATTCCCACCTCCATTTTAATAAACAATGGCAAGTTAAACATACACATAAATATCATAAGGAGTCAATTCAATATTGTGACTCTCACTGAATGTCTAATGCATGAAAATTATATTGAATGTGACTCTCCACTTCGAACGCACCCCATTCTTCCAGGGAAGACTTCATAGGATGTTACAGCAGGGCAGCAAACATGTTCTCATCCTTCAACCTAATCCTCTCATCCTCCCCACACTTCAGGAGAAGGGGATACAATGGGAGGAATCACAGGAGATAAAAAAGGGAGAGAGACAGAGAGAGAGAGAGCAAGCACACAGTCCTTGCTCTTATCTGAGTAGAAGATTCCTTTGTGAATGCCTCTCCCGGCCCCACCTGTGGAGATATGAGGGTTTGAAGACTCAAACTAGGAGAACAATCTTTTCATTAGGGTTGCTCACCACCTAGGACAGAGTTTCAACTGGAGAGTTGCAGCTCTATTAAAGTGATTCAGAGGGTCTGGGGGTCCAGCACTCCACTTCAGTCCTGAGATCTTCAAAATAATGCTTCTCTGGCATCAACCTTCCAGGCTCTTTATCCACTTAGAGATTAGTCTGGAGATTTTAAGAAAAACAATTAAGATCCAATTTCAGGTATATTTTAACAATCTATTTTAAGAGTCTAACACAGGGACTCTTACAAGGTGACTGGAGGCCCTCTATGGATCTGGCTCCCAGTGATTTATCCCCTGCCGACTCCCTATGTTTGATGCCCTCCAGTTACTCTGTGCTATTTTACCACACAAAAAGCACACTGTCCTAAGGGCATTTGGACTGTGTCCTTTCACAAATATTCATGTTGTTCATTTCCTCACTTCCTTCTGTCTCTGCTCAAATGCGCTCGATGCTAAGATGCTACTGCATCCAAGTGTCTTTTTATTTACTGCCCCACCTAAAGCTCTTCCTGCCTAACACTGCCACTTCCTCTTTCATTTTCTTTGAGGGCCCTTATCCTACCTGGCACATTACACACAATATAGGTTTTTGTTTCAGGTCTCTCCCCACTAGAATGCAATCTGAATTACGACTATATTCCTTTAGGCCAATCAAGTGCTCAAAGATTTGTTTGAAGGACCATATTTCCATCATATGTACCAAAAAAAGGAACAGCAGTGAATTTTGCTCATATCCATACTGACCAATAGTTGCAATGTATTAAAGCCCTTTAATCACATTACTAAGCCTTCTTGTGCTCCACTTTCCCCATCTATTAAATGGAGATTAGAATAATACTATCTCCACAAAGTTGTGAAAATTAAATTATAGGTAGGGATTATGTCTGGCATTCAATAAACAGTGAGCGTTAATGTTACTATTGTTTTCCTGTGAGGAAGGGTGAATATCATTTTAAAATGTAATCCTTTTAAAGTAGGCAAAACCCCTTTCACATAGGGCTAGACATAATAGGGCAAATGCTTGGCTTCCTATCTAAAATGATTGAGTTACCTTTGGGAGAGTCACCCATGGATAAGCAGGGGGGTTTGATGCTAAACACATTATGCAAGATCCTGGTGCTATTGCCAGTGTTCAGAGATGCAAAATTCCACCACGACATCACATCAGGCTTGCCTCACTGCCTGTCTCATTCTTGAGCCATCGGGGCACCAATTCAGGAACCAGGGTTGCAAGAGAGAAACAGCTTTAAAAAACATATCATTCTAGACTCAAAGTCTTCAAATCCTGGTCTCAGAAGAATCTAAGTGTGAAGGTTATAAAATACTGACATAACTTCTGCACAACAGAACTTTAAACACAGGGTCAGTTCTGAAACAATGACTCAATTCCTGTCTTTCTTCAACTCATCCTGTTTGGCCACTTTGCTTGGCAACCAGAAATTACTTACCATGTAAGCACTTTCCAGTAATCTACAAAACCAAGGTGGTAATTAATATGCTTTCAAAACAGTCATCAAGAAATGATGCGTATATTACATCAAAATTTTTTTTAAAAAAGGTCCCCATGCCTTATGATGTTTCTAAAATTAAAGAAATTCATTCATATCTTACCACACTCACTTTTCAAAACTGGTCTCAGAACTGTTGTCCTCTTCACACAGTGAAAAAAGAAGAAACCACCCTTAAAATTAAACATATTATAAAGACAGATCATAACTCAACGAATTCAGTGCTTGATAAATTTCCATTGAGTTCCAAACTACATTTGTTTTACATCAAAAGATCCTTATTCTTCTTTTAAACTTTTGTATATGATATCCTAGGGCAGCAATAATCACTTGACTTGGTTGGGTTCAACCCCTGTCCTCCTCCAGCCTTCACTGGTCTTATTACCTCAATCTTGCCCCCTGCATGTGCACATGGAAAAGGTTCCTGTCTATAAATTCACTGGAATCTAGTAAGAACCAGCTGAAATGTCACATTATTCCCTCTATCCCACCAAGTCAGTCATGCTTCTTTGGTGACCCATCCTGCAGCATTTATTCCACTGAAAAGGAGTAGTAGAGACTTGTTCACTGTTGGTCTATGAACCTGGAATACTGAGTCCATGTCTATCCCTTCAGCTGCTCAACACCTATCCCCACATAGAAGCTCAGTGAAAGAATGAAGATGTGAACAGCCAAGTGCCTTGCACAGCTTTAAAGTAACAACCAGACCCTACCATGGCTCCTCAATCTGTTCTTTGCTTTACACAGGCAGTGACCACACTACAGGAAAGAACTCTGCATGGGGTTTAAGGCACTGAGACCTGACAGGTTGTGTGAAGGTGAAGGGTGGGTAGACTAAGGTAGATGACACAGCTGGGTTCCAGAAATACTACTGAAACACAGGAGAAGACCAAGGGAGAGACCTGGTCACTATTTTAAAACTCCCCTGGATTCATCAGAGAATAGAAAAATGAGCAATCCCCAGTGACTATTAAAATATATACAAGGAACTCACTGACAGGGTGCCCACACTTTGCATGCAGTGTGCAGTACAATCCCACCGTAAGATCCTTCTTTCATTTCACCTGAGATTAATGAGGTCCTACACAGAGGAAACACCTGGAAGTGTCCATACTGTTGAAGTACTCATTGTCTTGGCTGGAAGGAATACAAGTGATCTTTATTACCTTGTTTATATTTTTCTACATTTTCAGAAATTTTGCAAATAGAATATACAACATAGAAACCAAGTGTGGGGATATAGCTCAATGGTAGAATGCTTTCACAGAAAATGCAAGATCCTAAGTTTGATGGTCAGCACCACAAAAACAAAGCTACTATATGCATGGGTAGATAAGTTTTGTTATCAGGCTTGACTTCACTCCTGAGGGTTCTTAGGGCAAGAAAGCTCTTATAGTTGTAGTTTCCATAGTTAACAAGGAATTTCAATATTAACACATTCATTAAAAACAACAACTTAATAAGTCTATGAAAAGAAAAAACTTTCTTACCTTTTCCAGGACAAAAAAACTTTAGCTCTCCTTTTGCTTTGATTACACTGGCCTTCAAAAATTATCAAAAAATGATAAATACAGTAACTAAAAGATCTAATAAGTTGTTAACAAACCATTCTAGTCATAGTGTTCTATAAAATATCACCACAAAAAGACAGAAAAGTTACTGCTATGCAACAACTCAAGCAACATAAGAACACCCAAATCTTTGGAGAATCAAAAAATTTCCATTACTTCATGGGGTCAACATGGCTAGGGAAAGGTTATAAATCTATGCTAAAAAGCTAAAATGTTTTAGTGACTGAGGAAAATGCTCACAATGGAATGCAAAGTGAAAAGTACCATATCTTTAACAGAGAAAATAGACACGCAGGCAAAAAATATTAAAACTTACCAGAATTGTCAACTTCATCCACCTTCTCCAGGAAAGCCAGTAAAAAACTTTTTTTTCCTATTCTCAACAAAAAATTACACACAGAGCAAGCAAGTAAAAGTAACAGAGAGGGAAATCTGCTATACCAAAGTCACTCCTTTTAGGTACCAGATGGCCAATACTCAGGACTTAGAACCACCATGACTGCATTCAAAGGTATAAGGAAATAACGACCAAGCCAGGTGGGCAAGCCCAGAGAAATAATGCCAGATAGTAACAGGTATATAAAGTCAGGAGGTCATTAACACTAATGGAGCAAGTCAGGTGAGCAAGACCAGGTGTGATGGCTGCAATTTGGACATGGTGTAAGGGCATGAGGGAGTGACCACAGGGTACGTACATAGGACTATGGCTGGGGATTATAACTAGGAATTTTAAGCCATGAGATGAAGGTCAAGGGTTTACTAACCCTAGGTGGGTAAGCCACATGAACTGATAGGTAACTATACTCAGGAGGATAGGAATAACAAGTTAATACCACAAGGACAAGGTCAGGTGGGTAGAGCTAGTGGTAAATGCCTATAGATGGGTCTGGACCAAGGACAAGAAGACTTGAGTTCAGCAAGTCAACCACCTGAATGGCAGCAAAGCTAAGGAGAATAATAAAAAGGAGGCAAGGTCATTGGGAAAGGCCAAGGGGGTAAGGCCTGGGAGGCTATGCCAACAGATACAGTCATAAGGGTACATCAGGACAGCAACTCAGGGGAGCCAATGACAAAAGGAAAAGACCACTGGAAGAAAGGTCATGAGGGCTTTTCCAGAGGAGCAAGGCCCAGAGGCCACAGAGGGCTGAAAGGGCATGTGGACATGACAAAAAGGGTTAAAACCTGGCAACTACAGGTTAAGACTTCACCAGCAAGGACAGGTAGGCAAAGCCAAAAGGATTGGACTGAATGAAGCACAGGTGGAACTGGCCAAGGGCATTTAGACACAAGGATAACATACAACAGAAAAGAAAGTTTGAGGCCATGAGGTGAAGGCCAAATGTTTAATAATAGTAGGTGGGTAACTCATCTTGGATACTAGGTTACTAAACAAGGATATTAAATCCAGGAGATTACCACACATGGACATGGTAAAGAAGGCCAGGCCAATGGAGCAAAATCAGAAGGCACTGGGTAGGAAGGTGAACAAGGTCCATTTGTAAGCAATGGGGGGACAAGGTCAGGAAGATGGCAAGACCAATGGAGGGACACCAGGTGTGAAAAGGCATGTAGACAAAATTAAAAGAATTGAGCCCTGGTTACATATGGCTCAAGGTCCTGTAGGACATTGGACATAGTTGGATAGAAAAAAAAACAGGTACTATGGGCTTAGACATTGGAGCAAAAGGCAATAATGAAGGAAACAACAAGGAGGTGGAAGGCCTGGAATGGGGGCCAGGAGTTTAAGAACTTCAGTCTAGGTGAGTAAGGCCATGTGGGATGCCAAGCCCCTGAACCTGAGGAGATGAGAAGAACAGGTTAATAAAAACTGGACATGGCCACATGGGTAGGGCTAAATATCTAGACGCATGTCTGGTTTCTGCCAAGGTCAAGTAGATAAGGCTGCATATAAGTCAAGGGTGATCCACAGCAGTAGTGGACAGGCCTTGGGGGTAAAGTTAGAAGCAAGAGCAGAGAAAAGGGCTGGGACATAATCACAAGAATATAAAAGTCAGACCAATAGGGTAATGCCTTGGGCAGGGGCAGGGAGGAGTGACAGGGCCATAAGGGAAAAGCCATTAAGGTGAGACCATAGGGACAAAGCCAGTTGGAAAGCCAGGAGTGAAAGGACACATAAGCATATCAAAAAGGATTAAAACCCAATGACTGTGGCCAGGCAGTCATGAAGATCTCACTGGCAAGGACAGGTGGGCAAGGACAAGCACTGGATGTCGAATTTGGACTTGGTTGAAGGGCGAGTGAGTTTCACGAGGAGCTTTTAGACAGTAGCCCAGCCTACAAAACAAAGTTCAAGGCCATGAGATTAAGGACCAGTGTTTTAGGAGGTGAGTAATCCATCTGGGATGCCACGTTACCAGACCAAGGAAGTTAGTTCCACGAGGTTACCACAGTGGTCATGGCCACAAAGCCCCAAACTATGGGCAAGGACTTAGTAGAAAGGGCAGAAGCTGAGACAAGAGTGAATGATCATAAGGGAAAGGCTATGAAGGACAGATCAAGGGGACGATGTCTCAGAGAGAGGGCTGGAATGGGCAAGGGCAAAGACTAAGAAGATGTGGTGGGGGCAGGGCAATATGGGCAAAGCCTAAAAGGGCAGACACAGGGTACCAGGACTCCAATAAATGAAGAAAAGTGAGCGGGGGGCTCAGGGAAGAGCCACAGGAGGAGGCAACTGAGGTGAGAACAAGGTGGGCTAAGACTTGGGTCAAGGGCAAGGGACAGATGAGGAGAAATGGTCAGGGGCATGAGGGCAATGCCCTACAGGCCAGTCCAAAGGAGCAAGGCATGGAGTACCAGGTAGTAACAAAGTGACAGAATAGTGGCAAGGTCATATTGGCAAAGCCAACAAGATAAAATCATGGGGCAAATTTTTTTGACAGCAATAAAATTTTAGAGGATGGGACAGGAGCAGGGTCATAAGGGTAAGGACATAAAGGCCAGACAAAAAGGTCAAGGCCTTATGGCAAGGACTAGACCTTCCATGAACTTCCTGCTCATTTCCCATCATGCCTGACATGCTATGGGTGTTATTTAAGGCCTTGTCTATTTCGCCCTGCCCTGTATCACATCTCCACTGCCTTTGCACTTGCACTAAAGGCTATGCCCCCATGTCTGGCCTTTATGCCATTGCCCTATGTCCAGCCCCTTACCCAGTTCTCCTGGTCCTTGCCACAAGACTTCATCCCTTGGTCTTGCCTTTATGGTCCTGCCCTTGTAGCCATTCACTCCTTTATTCCCACTTAAAACCATTTCTACCAAGGCTTGCCCTATTAGTCGGCCTTTATGGGCTTGACCACATCATTTTGCCCAGAAGTCCTCCACAGCCCAAAGCCATCCCCTCTTGTCTAGCCTTTATGGCATTGCCTTAGGGCCCTGGCTCTTGCCCCCACATCTCTGCCTTTGCCTCAAACCCTTACCATTTTGGACTGGCCCTTCCTGCTTTTCCTACATCAACTGTGCTCTGAGCCCATCTCCCCTGCCCATGCCCACAAGGCCTTGTCCCATGTCTGGCCTCCATAACCTTGCCCTCTGGCCCTGACCTATGCTCCCTCTAATGCTCCTTTCCTGTGCCCCCAAGACCTTGCTGCACTGGTTGGACATACATGGCCTTGCCCATATGTCCTTGCCTCTGCCTTATCCTCCATACCCTAGGGCCTTGCCCCTTACCCACCCAATCTCTGCCTTTGCCTCAAGCTGTTGCCATTTTGACCTGGCCATTCCTACCTTGCCCACATCACTCTGCCCTGAGCCCCTTTTCCCCAGCACAATGCCTTGTCCCACGTCTGGCCTTCATGGTCTTGCCCTATAGCCCTTGCCTATGTCCCCTCTTCTGGCCCTTTTCCATGGTTTCTTTATCTGGCATAAATGACCTTGCCCATCTGTCCTTGTAACTTGCCCCCTCTCCTTCATACCCCAGTACTTGACAAGAAAGGCCCCCTTTGAATGGCCTTTATGACCATATTTTCTAAGGGTAAAGGTAATCAAGGCTGGGACAAGGGCAAGAGCCCAAAGAGGGGGCAGTGGTAAGGGGGCATGAGACCCTGGTCACAAAGGCCAGTCCAAGAGGGGCAAGGACTTGAGGCAGGAGTAAGTGGGTAGAAGAGGTGGTGAGGGGCCACCAGGAAATGAGCAGGGGACTCTGGAAGGATCATAAAGATAAAGCAATCAAGTCCAGAATAAGTTGTCAAGATCTTGGGGGGCGAGGGCAAGGGTCTAAGGATGGAGTACCTGTCAGAAACAGGAGGCCAAGGCCATAGAGTCCAGTCCAAGAAAGGAAAGGACTTGGGGCAGGAGTAAGTGCAGCTGAGAAGTGGCTGGGTCTGGATACTGGCCTTGCCCTCATAGCCCTTCCCTAAGCCCTCTGCTCCCTTTCCTTGCATGCCCTTCAAATCCTTGTCCCATTTGTATGACCATTAAATGGTTGTCCTTATGGGCATTCACACATATTCTTGCTTATTTATACCTTTCATTCCAAGGCTTCATCCTATTGGTTTGGTCTTCATGACAAGACCACATTGCCCTGCCTGGAGCCCCAGATTCCATTCCCTTCCAAGCCCCCAGGTCTTGTCCTTTTTGTCTGATCTTCATGGCCTTGCCTTAGGGCAAGTCATCCTTCTCCCTGCCAATGGCCTTTCTCCTAAGGTCTTGCTTCATAGGTCTGTCCATCATGGCCTTGAGCATACCAACTTGCCCAGAACCTCCTTCTCCATTCACTTCCATGCTCTCAAGGCCTTGCCCCCTTACTTTGGCCTTTGTAGTCTTACCCTGTGGTCTAACATCCCCCTTTTGTCTTGAGGCAAGGGAAAAGGCCAAAAGAGGGGCCATTGGCCAGGACCATCAGGGAAAGTCCATGAAAGTCAGATCAGAGGTCAAGGCACTGGAGACAAAGTAGAAATAAGTGGACAGGGGCAAGTCCATGTGTCCCTTAAGGTCAGACCAATGAGACAAGGGCAAAGCTTGGGAGCATGAATAGAATGGAGAAAGGAGCTTTGGGCAAGAAATTTTGATCAAGGTCATGAAGGCTAAAGCAATGGGGGCAAGGCCTTGGAAGAAAGGGCATGCACAGGAACAAGGGTGAATGGTCATAATGGCCAAGGCATAAAGGCCAGACCAGTGGGGCAGAGAACTGGGGCCTGAACCAGAGTGGGAAGAGGGAACATTGTTTAGAACCACAGGGCAAGGCCATGAAGGCCAGAACAGGGGAAAATATCTTGTAGTAAAGGACAAGGGCAAGAAGGAGGTAGCATGTGGCAGGGCCATAGGGGCAAGGTTATAAGGAGCAAACTAATGGGGGCAAGCCCATGGACACACATGAAAGAGATGGACGATGTGGCATGGGGCAGGGTCATAAGGTAAAATCCATTGAATACAGAGGCAAGGACTGGGGGCAGGGCAAGAACTGGGATAGGGACAAAGGTCAGAGACAGAAAGGCAATACCATGAAGCCCTGAAAAATGAGACAAGGCCTTATGGGCAAGGGAATGGGCAGGGAGGATGGGCAGGGGGCTGGGCCATAAGAGCACAGCCATAAAGGCCAGAGAAAGGAGGTGAGGTTGGGGGTATGTAAGGGAAGGAAGCAGAGGGCTTAGGGAAGGACCATGAGGGCAAGGCAATGAAGGCCAGACCAGTGGGGCAAGGTCTTGTGATGAAGGACAAAGGCGGGGAGTGTGGACAGGGCACTGGGCCATAAAGGCAAAGCCATAAAGGCCAGACAAAAGAGATGAGGAATTTGGAGTATGGAAGGGAAGGGAGGAAGGGGCTCCAGGCAGGGCACTGTGTTCAAGGCCATAAAGGACAGAACAGTGAGGCAAGGCCTTGGGAAAAAGCCATGGGAGAAGAGTGAATAGCCACAGCAGTAAGGCCATAAAGGCCAGACAACGTGGGCAATGTCTTGTGGCATGGGCAAGAGCAGGAAGTAGGTATGTTGATCAGGGGCATAGGAAAAAGCTATGAATTCAGAACAGGGAAGAAGGCATAGTGGACAAGGACAAGGGCAGGGAGGACATAGCATGAGGCAGGACCATAGGGGTAAAACCATAAAGGCCAGTGAAAATGGAAGGCCTTGAAGGCAAGGGCAGAGAGGAAGTTTCAAGGGGCTGGACCATAGAGTAACACCATAAAGGCCAGAGAAAGGGGGCAAGGCCTTCGGGAAAAGGTAAAGAACAGGGAGGATACAGCATGGGGCAGGGCAAAGTTACAAAGTCCAATCCAATATATCAAGGCCTTAAGGACAAGGGCAAGTACAGAGAGAGGTGGTCAGGGGCAGTACCCTAAAGGCAATGCCATTGAGGCCAGACAAAGGGAGAAAGGTCTTTGGTTTAGTCTATAAGAGGGGCAGAGGGCATGGCCATAGAGGCAAGGCCATGGAGTCCATACCAAGGGGGAAGTGTCTTGGGGTCAAGGGCAAGGAACCAGAGACGGGGCATTGGTCAGGGCTATAACACCAAGGTCATGAAGGTCCCAGGAAGGAACAAGAGGTTGGGAGCATTGGAAGGGCAGGGAGAAGTGGAATGGGGCAGAGTCTATGGATAAGGGGCAGAGCAATAAGGTCAAGGACAAACCAGTGAGGCAGGACCTTGTGTGCATAGGCAAGGGAGGGGTGGAAGGAGTAGGGGGCCTGGGCAATAGGACAATATCACAAAGGTTAGACTTGGGGTCATGGTCTTTCTGGCAATGGAAAGGTCCATGAGAAGGGAGCATGGGGCAGCATCATAAGGGTAAAATCATAAAGTCTAGACAAAGGACACAAGGCTCTGGGTACAAGGGCAATGTCACAGAATAGGGTGAGAGGCCACAAAGGCAAGGCCATAAAGGCCATACCAAGGGTGCAAGGTCTTGGGAGCAAGGGGAGGAGGGGTCTGGGGAAGGACCAAAAGGGCAAGGCTATGAAGGCCAGACAAGTGGGGCAATACCAGGCTGCAGCATCAGGGGTGAAAAAACAAGCAGCCATCCCAAAAAGGGTTAAACCTGTCCACCACAGGTGTGAGGTCTTGAAGACCTCAGAGGCAAGGATAGGTGGGCAAGACAGGCAGACTGGACATAGGGTTTGGACTGGTTTGGAGGGCAAGTGGATTTGCCAAAGGGTATTTAGACATTATTCCCAATTACAGTAATGAACGAAGTCTGAGGCCGTGGTATTCAAAATACCAGTGTGTGATTAACAGTAGATGGGTAAACCCATCTGGGATGCTGGGTTACTAGACCAAGGAGGTTAAATGCAAGCTGTTACCACAACATGGATACAGCAATGTGGTTCAGGCCAGTTGGGTGTAATGGGAGTGGACCCTTAGTTGGAAGGGCTGAAATAAATTCATAAGGAATTGGGGACAAGGCTGGCGGGTAGCATAAGGAAGAACGCCCAGCATGAAAAGGCATATGGACGTATCCAAAAGTATTGAGAACTGGTGTTACGGGACACAGTGTCCTTTAGGGCAGTGGGCATGGTCAGGTGGGCAAGACCATGTATTTGGGGCTTTCTCATTAGAGAAGGCCACAGCCAATGGTACAAGTAAGAGGTTGAGGGCATAATATGAAGGCTAGGAGTTTAACATTTTAGTCTAGGTGGGTGAGGCCATGTTAGGTGCTAGCTCACAGAACCTCAAAGGATAAAAGTAATAAATTATGACAGGGCCACCAGGTAATGCAAGTGATCTTGATGCAGAGTCAGGCTAGTGCCAAAGTCAGGTGGATAGCATCAGGTGTCAAAGAAAAGGGGACTGAAGTATATAAGAACAATGCCTTGGGGCATGGACAGGAAGAATGGGGAATGAGGTAAGGCTATAAGGCAAGGCCAGAATGGGCAAAGCTGGGGGCAGGGGGCGGGGTCAAGGTCAGAGAACAGCACAAGGGGTGAAAGTACATGTGGGACATAACAAAGAGTTAAAACCACATGACCACAGACAAAGGGTCATGAAGCCATCACAGACAAGGGCAGATGGACAAGGACAGGTGGGCAAGGACAGAAGAACTGGCTATAGGGTTTGGATGAGTTGAAAGTCAAGTAGGTTTGGCTAAGGGCATTTTGACTGTTAAGTATAGCCCAGCATATACAACAAAATATTAGGATATGAGGTTAAGGCCAAGTATGCATTAATAGCAGCAGGGTAATGCATTTGGAATACAATTATACTAGACCAAGGAGATTAAGAACAAGAGGTCACCACACATAGATAAGACAAAGTCCATCAGGACAGTTGAGTATGATGGAAGAGGCCACTGGAGGGAAGGGGCTGAAAGCAATTCTTAATAGAAGACAAAGCAAAGATGTAGAAGGGCAAATAGAGAAACAGCAGATATGAAAAACCATGTAGATATGACCAAAAAGGATTGAAGCCTGGTGACATAGCCTGAGGTCAGGGATCATGGGCGTATTTGTTGGGACAGAAGGCAATGGCCAAAAGAGTATAAGCAGGAGGTTGAGGAAATGACATGAAGGCCAAGACCTTAAGAATTTTAGTCTACATGGGTTAAGGCCATGTGGGATGCCAGGTCACAGGACCTGAGAAGATAAAAACAATTAATAAAATTGGTACAAGAGCACTCCATCAGGTAAGTGGTATAGATGCCTGGTTGGGCTGGTGTGAAAGTCAATTGGATAAAAAAGCCAAGGTGTCAAGGTAAGGGTTATCCAAGGACTTGAGAGCAAAGTTTTTAGGTGAAGGGAAAGAGCAGGAACAGGGAGAAAGGCCATAAGGGTGAGTCAATAGAGGACACACAAAGGGACATGACCAGGTGACCACACTATGGGTGAAAGGACATATGTGTATAACAAAAATGGCTAAACCTAAAAACCAACACCAGGGGTCATGAAGACTCCACAGACAAGTGCTAGGGGGTTTTGACAGGGTGTTAGTGCAATCAGATCTTGCTATGGGGCATTGAACACTGCTATATATTCAGGTGGTACAATGAGGAAATTGGAGACTTGAGATGATGGCCACAATTTTAATAAGTCTAGGTCAGTAAAGGCATGGGAGATGACCATGTCACTAAGTCCAGCAGAATGAGAACAACAAGTTAACACCTGATGCACAATCTAGTTTGGTCAGGCTAATGTTCTACATACGCAGTGAGTTTGGGGCAAAGGGCCAGTGGATTATGCCTGGAGTAGGGGCAAGTTTAAGCCAGGTTGGTAAAGCTATTAGAGTAAGGTCAGGTGTTTCAACCAGGAGCTCAAGGCCAGGTGGGGTAGGTAACTTCATAAAGTTAAGGTCAGTGGCACAAGGCTTGGCACTTAATGCCAAGTATGTAATTGTCAAGGTCTGAGGGTCAGATGGTTGTTGCTTGAAGTTTATGACCTTAACTAGATTTGGGGTAGTCACAAATCTTCTTTTCAGCAACTGCAAGTATGAGGGTCAATGGTCCTCTCATCTTGAGCTTTCTTGAATTTACATGGGGAAGCTAAGAGTCTCTCAGAGAACATACTATACTAAGGGAAGCTCTTAGCAGAGCAAATTAAATAGCCCCTTCTTCTTTATATACAGAGTTACAAAAAACTGTGCTGTGAATGGATAATTATGATTGTAATGCATTCCACTATTGTCATGTATATAAGAAATTTAAAAATAATAATTAATAAATAAATAATTAAAAATAAAATATATGTAATTGAAAGAAAAAATAAAATAAAATAGCCTCCTCTTGTTATTACCCTTCTGTCATCAGTCCCCTGGGCCAATGGGCCATTTGGAACAAACTCACCACTAACTCCAGGCAAACAAGCAGCTGTAGAAAGACAAGCACCCTTGCTTTGTGTCAAGGCCAATGTTGAACCTCATGTTCTATTTGGTCATCGATGTTCCCAGCTCTTCTGCATCCCCACCATAGAAGGATTGCTCTTTGGGGTTATTTTGTTAATGATTTCCTTGTTTATGGTTCTCTTTACCCCTATACCTAACAAATGAAGAAGCACTATGTAAAATACATAGGTAGGGAATGGAGTTGGAGGCAGAAGCAATTCTTAGAATGTACAGGACACATCACAAGAACAGCATCTACTTACTATCCACTGATGAGTCTGGTCTCCATGGCACTCAGTCAAGTTGGACCCCATCACATAGGGACAATGCATGGGAATACAGAGTGATCAAACACAGCCCAGTACAGGGACAGCAGTGATGCCAACTGGTGTGCTTATATTTATAAGTCGAACTGTGCCCACTCACTGAAGTCACTTTCTCATAGACACCAACACAGGTACTGCAAGAAGAATGCAAACCACTCCTTCCCAGAGGAAACACCTGGCATCCATGTAGGGCTTCAGCCTTTCCTTATCTCCAATGCACAAACTTATGTGGCTTGTGCATCTCATCTCAGTGCTTATATTTTTATGACCCAGCTATAGCCTCATCAGCACACCTGAACCGTCCAGCTGTGGTCTTTTGCCAACCTAATGCCCAGATCTTCATGGTACAGCTATAGGGCAGGTTGCCTCTGAGGTTTCTCACATCCACTCCAATGGTCAGCCCTAGCTGTGATATAAAGAAAGCAATCCCAGGGAAATCCAATCCCAAGAAACTCAAAGTTTCAGAGGTCACATGGCTGCCCCCCATTACTGTAGGAGGGGAGACTTACCTTCTTCACTCAGGGCTTGTCCTCCTGGGACACCCCTAGCTTGGTTTAGAGCATGGTGTCCCCTTTCCTTCCAGGAATTGCTTCTTCCTCCTCATTTCAGCTACAGCTGCTCTCACAGCAGCCAACCAGCAGTGGACTGCCCTGGCCAGAGTTAACTGGCCAGCAGTGGACTGCCCAGAACTTACCTGAAGTATGAGATGGGATGAGGGGCCAGTCTTTCTCTTCCAGCTTTAATTAATGAAATAAACCTCAAGGGCAAGTGGAAGGCACAAGATCCAAGGAATAAAAGAATCTAGTTTGGAATGAGAGAAGAGAACGTTGCAAATCCATTGTACAATGCCAAATTAATACAGAAGTTTTAACATCACTAACAGGGGGTAAACAACTCCTGACTGCGAACTGTCCTTTTGAGATACCCCAGGCTTGTTCTCCAACTGTAGATCTATCAGTTTTCATGCTCTACATAATGATATTTTGATAAAATATGGGCCGCTAAATAATTGTGCTTCTGTGATAGTGGGATTGAACCAGTAATACTGTAGGCTAATGACAA
Source organism: Marmota flaviventris (assembly GCF_047511675.1). Classification (NCBI taxonomy): domain Eukaryota; kingdom Metazoa; phylum Chordata; class Mammalia; order Rodentia; family Sciuridae; genus Marmota; species Marmota flaviventris. The sequence goes on along the minus strand of NC_092503.1, from coordinate 98,149,083 downwards.
AGCTATCTTAGTTTGTATTCTTATACTCTGTTCTCACAAAGACAAAATCTATCAATGACCTTCTCACAGAACAACAGCAGCTTCAGTCTTCCTGGAACTGTTGCTTGCTGTCTTAAAACACCAAATGCTTCCTGGAAACTGATCCCAAAGGACAACTGAATAATCTCATAAAGACCTCAATGACTGACACTGATGAACTACAACATGAAGCAATAACTAAGTACAGCAGGATATTATATTAGTTTGCCCTGAGAAAAAACAAAGCACTATGTTGCTGATTCAATTCCAATTTGCAAGTAATTCCAACAGCCCACTCAAGTTCTCTACAACCATAATGAAGTTTCATTAGCCATTCCCCACTCCAAATCCTAGCAATTGTCATTCATTACTCAGGGCTCTTTAAAAAGAACCACTCATTGTCAACATCTGTTCCACTTCATTTCCCAATATGGAATCCAAGCAGGGCAGAAAATATGAAGAGACCCTAGACTCCCCTTCTTGCCCTAAACAGAATGAGAGCACAGCTTTCCCACAAGAACTAGTCGTGTGTGATCATTTAGGACTCTGTACACCATCCAGATCTTCCCAAGACCAAAAAGGGCTCCTATGATGCAGAACTTCTAAGTCAGGCAGGCTTCAGGCTAGCTGTAAACATGCTAACTGCTGAATAGAGCTATTTAATAAATAACACCATTCAGGATCCATCTGCTAATGCAAGTGTTAGTATAAATATTTACAAGGGTGCACACCAGCCTGCTGAATACAGCATCCCACCTATGGTCCCATTTCCTGTGACAAAATCTTCTCAGCATTCAAACCCCTGCTTTCCCAAACATGGGTCCAAAATGGTGGACACTGCACTCATGTGACCCTGCTGATTTTCATCTCAAATTATTTAGGTGTATGACAATTCCCATAATCCTGTATAAGCTTCATGGGATCTGATGTCCCTTTTCTGTAACACACAGCAACCCCCATGTCCACACATACAACTGTAACCTCCTCCTATCCCGTCTACCCTTTTGTCCTCCCCTATGTGAGCTTAGGTCTCCACTGACACTTTAGAGATTAAAAGTCCAAGGCCATGTAACAAATTACATCATTAGATGCAATTGTCAGTATAAGACTATAATAAAGCAAATCAAATTAGAGCCTCTCTGATTTTTTCAAGATAAAACCCTTCTTGCAGGTTAGTATTTAGTAAGTACTATAAAACCTTGATCGTACAACCATAAATATTGACTTGAAAATTTTAACAGCTACACCACCTGAAACAGACCATTCACACAATTTTCTTTGCAAATTCTTGCATTTTGTAGCCTGCAGGCTATATATAACCTATAGGAACTTGATGAAAATCATCAAAACACAAATTATTTTTTATTATATTTTTGAAATTCCCATGAGCTTTAAGATAAGTGCACTGGACTTATTTTCCAATGAAGTCTTTATACTCAAGAAACAAAGCTGCTTTCCAGTAAGGAGATATCAAGCTGCTAAATATATTAACATATAATCCAATAGCAAATGCACTTCTTGGTCATAACCAAACTTAATTTTTCTTAGGAAAACCACTTGCATTTGTAGTTAATAGAAATCTAAGTTAATTATTCTCTTCTTTTTTATATTAGGTAAAACTATACTATTAGAAGAAGCAATAACAGTGAAACACAGGATACAGGTGTACCCCACCTATTACCATAAGTCCCCAGAGCTCCACCCACAAGGGCCCCAAGGCACATAGCCCTGTCACATCTCCAGGAATACCCCACTCCCAGGGACTCAGGTCCAGATTGTTCTTCCCCTGAGACTCACAGGTAATGGAGACTGAGGAAAGCAATTTTGCAGCTGAGAAAGTGAAAGCAGGTGTGAAGACAATCCACTTACACTTAAGGGGTCTCCCTGAGGATGAAATGAAGGTAAGTTCATGGGTGGAAGAGTGGCCAGACTGGGGCACAAATGTAAAAGAACCTCAGTGCCACCTGTAAAAACCTCTCCCACTTCTTCTTGCAATATCCTTGCTTGACTGTTTAGACTTTCTGAATGACTGTACCACTTACTAATTTATTTTCTATTGCCTAACTCCCACCACTGGAGATTAAACCCCGTGAAGGCGGGATCTTTGCCTGTAAAGAATAGGGCTGAAGCAAGGCCCTTGTAATCTGGACTGACCAGATTTACAAGCCAGGCCAGAGACGAGGGTTTGAGAAAAGAATGCTGGAGCCATCCAGTAAGTATTTTAGGCTTGAGGGTCATCTAGTCTATCAGAACCCTTCAACTCCACCACTGGGGAAGAAAACTGCCAAAGATCATCTGTAAATCAATGATCATGGCTGTGATCCCATAAAACTTTATTTCCCAAAGCAGATGGTGGGCCAGACTTGGCCAACAGGCAGTGATCTACCAACCAAAATTGAAGTTCAAAAGTAAGAAAATGCCAAGATAGGGGACCAAGTAAAGGGATGGAAGTATAGAAGTTCTAAAAAGTATAATATTGACCTTTTTCTTAAAAAGTTTGACAATAACTGTTGAGAGCCACAGCCGAAGGGGCCCCAGCAAACTTCCAGCTGCCAGCTAATGATTGGCTCACAGTGGCCCCATCAAACTTCTAGCTGCCAACTGATTGGCTCCTCTTCAATGATGCTCATTGGGCTGTTTCCCCCGCCCTTTCAGACCAAGGAGCTGCTCATTGGGGGACTTTTTTTGGCTCCACCCACAAGACCCAGCCAATGGGCCTCAAGAGCAGGAGGAGTGGGGGAGGTTGAGAGGCTTGTGGGAAGCCGGTGGTGGCAGTTGGGCTCTGAGGGAATTCCTGAAGAGCTGTGTGGTGCGCTGTGTGTGTTCAAAAAATAAAGTTTGTTTCTTTTGACAAGTGGCTCCTGAATTGTGCCCAGACAGACTGCAGCAAATAACACAAAAAAAGCTGAAAATTATGCCACCAACAAGAAAACTAAAACCAATCTACTTGAGAATATTTACCAGGCACAACGAAAAATCCACAATGGCCAAATAGAGACGAGCCACACATGTAAACAAAGAATTGGCATATTATTACGGACCTAACTACCTCAGGAAATATTTCATAAAGTCAACATCCACTCTGACTACACAAGGGTCTGCACACCTATATACCTCAACTCCACAATCAACAGCAGGAAGCACTACAGGGACCAAAGGAGTGCCACACTATGTATCTGTGCCTGTGCTAATTAAAGAGGGGAACAAAAAGGCAGATGAGAATTCATTATTTACCCCCTCATGAAATCTTTTAGAAAAACTGTCACCCTACTAATAGCTTCCATTTATATCATATAAAAAACATAAAAATGAAATCTCTTTCACAATAACCATAAAACTTAAAATAACCAGGAACAATTATAATATAAAAAGTAAAAAGAGCCAAGAAGAAAGCTACCTAACACTTCACTGAGGCATATACACATATGATGATTAGAACATACAAATACCATGTTATGGGGTTGAAAACATGAATACTGCAAATCAAATGACATGATAAATGCAACTTTAATCAATATAACAAGTCTTGAGGGTGATCTTAAGGAGTTGAGAAATAATCTGTTTTAATTATTTTTAGTTGTAGATGGACAAAATACCTTTATTTTATTTATTTTTATGTAGTGCTGAGGATCAAACCCAGTGCCTCACACATGGTAGAGAAACACTCTACCACTGAGCCATAACTCCACCCCAGAGAAATAATATATTTCAGAGGCTAGTCCTACAAACAGCAACCTCTATGAATGAGAACCTGGTATAAATGTCTTTGTTCTTCTGAAACCCTCTAAAGCACTCCTGGCAACAGCGCTCAGATTCTCCTGCAGAAACTTTCTCTTGCTCCGTCCTTATGGACCCTGGGTGGACTTCCCTCAGAGTCTGCAATTGGCACCTCTCAAGCAACTTGTCAGGGATGAGACCTGGACCCAGGCAGGTTTAATGACATGCAACAAGACACATAGGCTAATGAATAAAGTATTTCATGGAATTCACCTTACCTATAATTCTCCTGCCCCTGGTCCTGTTGAACACTTTAGTGGCTTGAAAAACAACCCTGCCTACCAACAACCCTGATATAAAGGCCTGGATCAAAGTTACATGGCAGGTACTAAAATCACTGAACGAGGTATAAATCCAATGGCTATACTTCCTTGGAAACATACTACCAGCACCAACAAACATTACTACCCAAAACATTACAGATAATAATAATAAACAGCCTTCATATTTTAAATGAAGGTGTCTTCATTTAAAAACATAACCATTCTACAGATGAAATTAATGTACCTCTGCTAAAAAAAAAAAAAAAACTTATTGGGTGGCCAAAGGTAAAAGCACCTTACACCAAATTAAAGACACAGTATGTGTTTATAGATAGATAAAATGAAAGCTACACTCATCTTGAAAATTATTGTAAAATGACCTTGAAGGCAATGACTCCTTTTATCTTTTAAAAAAACCAACACTGGTACATTTGAAGCAATTATAAATTACACCAACAAATATTTTGAACTTGTTTGTAATAACATCAACAAAGTCAGTAAATATATTCAGAATTTTAGATTCACAGTTGGCATTAAACAAGTACCAACACTGAGAATCATTGTAACATTTTAAATCCTTTTCTTTTTTTTCAACTTGAATGAACAGTTTGGAGAGAATAAAACAGTACTATCTGCAGAGCAGTTGACTTCCTCTTTTGGCTTCATAGGACCAAATACTCTTCATTGCAACCCTTCCTTTCTATACCAAGGTGAGAAACTTTTCATGTATGGACAGAGTTCTACAAGAAGCTGAGGGAGCCACTCAAACAGAAATTTCTCTGACCCTTCTGGAAGGGTACAAGAAGGATAGGACAATGACATCTAGCCTACATTAGATGTATTTTTCCCTCTGGGTATAACCAACTTCCAGTGGTGACTACACAGTTACTGGATACTATCCAAAATATCTTTTCTAAAACTTGGTTTCAAAAATAAATGTAGCTTTGGGTACTACTAAGGGTTTACATAAATCTCACTGAGATTTAAGCCCTGATTTGTTAAGTGCCATGCCACACTATCACAAAAAAAGCTCCTTCATTTTATGCAAAATGGGCTTTAAGTTTTCCACAATAAAGTCTGACACTAACTTCCATGCCTTTGTGTCATGAACCAGCTTGAGGTTGTTGCTTTTGCACAATTAGATGCCTAGAAAAAAACTGCATCTTGTAAAAAAAAAAACTGCAATTCCTAAATATTATCCTAAACACATCTACATAAGGGCATCTAGATGCCTGTTACTCTGTTTCTATTGAAAATGAATTATAGTATTAACAACTCATTGCAACTGGTACTAAGGAGGTTAGCACTATTTCTACTACTATCCTATTCCTTCTAACCACTGCTTCATTGCTAAAATGCACAGGAAAATATTCAGTTTTGACTATTGACCAGGCATGGTTCAATGACATTAATCAGATCCCAGAAAAAAAATCTTAAATCCTGCCATAATGGGGGCAGTTTTTGCTTTATTATACAAAGATCTATACAAGCATCACTTTAACCTTTCCTGCTATAAGATAATGAAACATGTGACTTACAGAAATCTTTCACATACCACTCTGGTGAAATCACACAAGATACTCTAAGAACATTTATACACAACATAATGATGTTACAATCAACAATGACAATGATCCCATAAGATTATGTGGCAGAATGATGTCATAGCCATCTTAGTATGTGAAAATATACTCTATAATGTTCACACAATGATAAAATTGCCTACTGATGCATTTCTCTACATTAACACATGACTATTTTATAAAAATGAGATTTATGTGCTCACAACCAGCTGATCCAGAAGATTCTTTTGAAGCTATACAACAAGAATTCACTATTAGAAGATGCTCTTTTAATACTTACTAACTGGAAACAAAATGACAATGCTTCTTACTTCCACTGAACCTGATCCTGACTACACAGAGATCATGTGAACTCTACCTTGAACTTTCCTCTAAAGGCATATGCCACTAACTTCATGATTGGCTCACATTAGAACAAAAAACTCAGAAAGCCTTGGTTACACTTCATAAAGCTGTTGGAGAAAATGCTATAAATGTGCACTTACAGATAAACCTCATAGATTTCTACATTAATAATAAAAATCATATGCTACAAATTAAGGTTAAATGATGTGTAGACTACCCTTAAACAAGCAGTGATCATAAGAGCATACTGGTATCCAGACCTATCTGATAATCCCATGACATCAAAACTTTTGACTCAGTATATCTTCATGGATTTTGACTCTCTAATGAATTTAAATTAGAATCCTTTCACTTAGGGCTTAGCGTAGCTCACTGATGGAGCATATGCCTAGCAGATATAAAACCTTGGGTTCACTAACTAGCAACAAAACAAAATAATCCTATCATTTAAAGGAAGTGACATTCCCTTGGAAGACCATACCATTCTGCTTTCCCATTTTTAAAAAGGTAAGTGGAATCTGCACACAACTCAGGATCCTGTTTTAATTGATGGATATTACATACCAGCATATCAGTTAATTTCATGGAATCATGACATCTATTTAACCTCAAGACCTACTGAAATTACCAATAGTTCATGTACCTATGACTATGGCACTATTGCCTAGTACTCCTATCATTTACTATGTTGGCAACTGAACAATGATTGCATCCTCAAAATCCTATTAATACCATAAAACTGGAAGAGAAGAATAACCAAGATTTTGAGTTACATGGTTGCATGAAATTTGAATATATTATCAACTTTACCACAGGAGATAACTGATAGTATGAAGATCAATTAAAGTTAAAATTATAAATGAAATATTTCATATTAAAATACCCTATATCAAATGTCAATAAAATACCCTTTAGCAGATGTCAATAAAATCTTAAGCTAGTTAGATAAGGTGGAAATGGTGCATTACAAGTTCAAGGTCAGCCTGGGCAACTTAATGAGACCTTGTCTAAGAATAAAAAATAAAAAGGGGTGGGGATGTAGCTCAGTGATAAAGCATCCTGGATTCATTCCCAGTACCACAGAAAAGAAGACTTCACCCAGGAAACTATCAAATTATGAAAAACTTCACAAACACTGAAAAAGTAATGTGACACAATTTTTCAAACATTATGGCTATTCTAATTTTTGTTACTATGGTAATTGAGAATGTTCTGAGTTATGCAAATAAGCACTGTAACCCATGAAATATTATTTATAAACCTGTTTTTAATTGGAAAAGATTTGTCAAGAGAGTCATGAGATTCAAATTTTGGTCTTTACTGATCGTATGGTATCATATCAAGAATAATATGTCATGTGTGTCTGATTAATTTAGTTATATTTCTCACTAAATTGGCTTTAAACAAATATCTAAAAAGTATAACTTAGACTTTAAGCAATTTGAAATCAAAGAACTGTTTTATGCCTTTTAAATGATTTTAAATACTTGCAACTTTTTGTGTATATCCCCCATATCCCTTTTACCAGATCCCATCTGTGAGAATTTTGATTACACCCCCCCCCCTTAGGAACATTTTACATCACATCTAATCAGACTTCATATATGTAATTGACCTCAACTACTTCACAATATATATGTGTGTGTGTGTGTGTGTGCGTGTGTCTGTGCCAGGCAAAGTGGCTCATGCCTGTAGTCCTCAGGCTCAGGAGGTTGAGACAGGAAGATTGCAAGTTCAAAGTCAGTCTCAGCAACTTAGCAAGGCCCTGTCTCAAAAAAAAAAGGACTGAGGATTTGACTCAAGGGGTTAACACCCCTGGGTACAATCCCTGGTACGAGAAAAAAAAAATTATGTGTGTGTGTGTGTGTGTGCACGCATGTGCACAAGAATTTGACAGACACTTTGAGAACACAAGGCCATACCTATTCTCAGAATCCTTGTTGGCCAACACCACCTCTAGCCTCCAGCATTGAGGGGTCTTACCTGTTGACATGGTTTTCCACTGTGGAGATCAAACCAGTTTTTTCCAAGAACCACCCACCTGTAGAAAGACACATGTCAAACTAAGTGTGACCACTTCTCACAGAATCCTATGGAAATTCCAATCTAACTGAGCAACTAGACTTTCGTAACTTTGATCATTATCTGGTTATCAGACCTCTATTGGGCATATTCCTAATGAGATTTGTTCACATTATTTTCTCCCCTTTCAGTACTGTGAACTTAAACAAAAACCTATATCTGCATTCTAACACCAGAATCTGGCAAAGGTGAGATGAAGTCTAAAGAATCGGTGACTTCTTTCTTGCCATCTCACATTCTCTCCCTGGCTCACGGGAAGCTGCCCACCATGATGTGAGGGGCCCTATGAAGGAGCCCATGTGGCAAGGAACGTAGGGCAACTGCCTCATCTGCAGCCTGCCAGGAATGGAAACCCACCAGGAACCAGACAAATCAGCTCAAAACTGGGCTCTGTCCAGCCAACAAGGACACACCAGCCAACGCCTTCCTGGCCAGATGCCTAATAAACAGAAATTATGAGGTAATAAAGACTGAGGTTCAAGTCACTAAGTTAAGGTAGAGGGGTACTGGGTGATTGCCCAGCTGTAGCCTATCTTAGTTATAAACAACAACACAACCCGCACAACAGGGAAAATCTCACCAGCAATAAGATACAGTTGGATAATGCAAAGATCATTACATCTGGAGAACACCTGAGGTATAGCTAAGGTTCATCTCATAAACATACTCCAAGTAGATAAAATAATAAAGAAGAAAAAAATAAAGCTAGCAATGCCCAATGTGGCAGCGGTACAATAGGGAGCTTCAGATTAACCCTACAGCTAAAAACAATTACAAAATGAATCAGTAAGTATATGTACATTTAAACCTAAGGAAGGAAGAAATAAAGGGCCAAGATACACAGCCATCTTGGTTCAGAAGCAAAGGAGAATGTGCCATGATGACTCTTCCACCTCTAGAGGCCAACAATTACAAACTACCAGCCAAGGGCTGTTAAATTGACACTAGGAGGGTTAGAAAGATCAAATCTAGAGCTGAGGACCCACTACCACAACACAGTGAAATGGCTATAGAAACCAATCATCTCTGGGTATTGGAGCTACCAAGGGCTATACTTTCAAAAGAGGGGTTTGGACAGTATGAAGAGACAGGTTTCCTACCAAAAACAAAGCCAAGACATGGGGATCTCAGGATTTTCTCATTATCTACAGGCCAACTGCAGGGAAAAACAAAGTCAACCCCCTCTTAAGGAGAGTATCATCTAGGGTCTCAAATTTCTTATATAGCTTTTAATATAAAATATCCAACAAAGGCTGGGGATACAGCTCAGTTGTTAGAGTGCTTGCCTTGTATGCACAAGGCCCTGGGTTTATCCCTAGCACCATAAAATAAATACATAAATATTCAACAAGCAATGAAAACCCAACCATACAAGAAGGCAAGTCAAAAACCAAGACCACATAACAAGACAGGGTACACGATAATAAAGTCTCTGAAGTAAACACTAAAATAACTGACCAGTAGCCTAGGATGGTAGAAGGTCCAAGACCCAGCTCTCCAAAGGCTGAAGCAGAAGGATCACTGGATCCAAGGAGTTGGTCAGCATAGCAAACAATGAGATTATTACATCATAGAAAAAAAAAAAGAATTTGTCAGGGTATAGCACTTGCCTAGCATATGACAGGACCTGAGGTGTTATTCAGAAAGAAAAAATAGTAAGTACTTAAATGAAATTATACTCTTAGGTTCAAGAAATTAAAATTCAAGGTTTTAAAGAAATTAAAATTCAGAGTTTTAAAGCACACTGAATGTCTTGTCCTTGTAAAACCAACTACACCAGAGGCTGAGGCAAGAGGAAGGCTTGAGAGGAAAGGTTGAAAGCAACAAACATGGACAAAGAAGAGTCTCCATCTCAAGAAAAAGAAAAAGTAAAAAACTGAGTTAAAGCAAAGAGCCAAAGGAAGCTCTAAAATCATAAATACAATAACAGTACAATAGACCCATCAAAAGCAAGCATTCATTTTGAAGGAGGAAAAAATAATGGAAAATAAAGAATTTAGAGATAAACATATCCAGGTTAAAAGGCTGGGAAAATGTATAATTTGAATCAAGGGAAAGAAGGGAGGGTAGGACAGAAGCAATAGGAAAGAGAAAATAGTCACCATGGATAAAATGCAAACTTCTCTTCAGGACAAGCTGCAATAGCTAGGTGTGGTGGCTCAGCATTGTGATTCCAGTTCTTCAGAAGGCTGAGGGAGGAAGATTGCAATTTCAGGCCAGTCTGTGCGAATCAGCAACACCCTGTCTCAAACCACAAAATGAAAAGGTCTAGGCATATGGCTCAGTGGTACGGTGTCCCTGAGTTCAATCCCAATTATGTTGGAAAGTTTAAAAAGAAAACAAGAAAAAAGGGACCACAAAACCCTGAGAATCCATAAGCTGGGAGGTGTATCTTAGTGGTAGACTATGTTCCCAGTATGTGTGAGGCCTAGGGTTCATTACCAGAATTGCAAATAAGTAAAAACAATATGAGAGAGAAAGTGAGAAGAAGCAGAACAGGCCACAGACAGGGAGGACCCATTCTCAAAACACAGATTTGACCCCAGGAAAGAACCAGAACAAAGAAGCTCTAAAATCACAATTAAAGAACAAACAACCCGATTCCTTCAAGCAGACAAGAGCCTTGAACAGACTTTTGAGGAAAAAGTCATTCTGAAGACCCATGATGAGCAGGAACCCCACCAAGGGCAGCCACCACAGTGCTTACCAACACACCCATGAAGAAAACCATGGCGGCAAGGATGTGGGGGCGATATCCAGCTCAGCAGTGCCACCCCTGTGTAAAACTCAACTGAACACGCACACGTTCAAAGCTGCAATTAACAAAAATGAGAAAGTTTCACTAGTAATGTGCATAAATGGTGGGACAATCAGGAAACAAAGTATCGCCGTGAGCAGCACAGTGACATCTCCTAGGTCTTACCTCAAGGAGGCAAATCATGCCACTGCAGGAAGGCATTGCCCTCTGTGGCCTATATTGTCACCCAAGTGATAGTGGCACAAGTACCTTCTTCCAAATTAAATCATACTGAATTTGGGCACTTCATGTAGTGGCCTGAATTTACCTAAGTACTTGAGTGATGAAATATGACCAAAAGGCACCCTGTTTCTCACAAGTAGCCACTGAGCTGCACGTGCAAGTGATTCACAACCTAACCCAAGTGGTATATGACACCAACAAAGCAGCTGAGTCTCAGCCAATCACAGCAGCCAAATTCTCAGCCAATCCTAGGCTGAAGGTCCGCAGACATCGATCATGCCCAAAAAAAGCAATCACCAATCTGCCCCATCAGATCACCTCATAGGACCCCTTCTTATTTAATCCCACTACAGGTACCACTCACCATCTGGTGAGTGCAAACCAAACATGGGAGTGCAAACCAAACATGAGTGTGCAATTTTAATGGGTTTTAGACCCTATTCTTATTTAAGAAAATCTTCAATTTAAGTGTTTTCTCTTTTTTTATAACAATTGTATATTTTATTCATTGTTCATTTCATGCATCAAATCTTTAAGTCATAATAATGCTACAAAATATGATTATTTTTGAGAAGAATATTGCTAGTCCTAAAAAAAAAAAAAATATATATATATATATATATATATATATATATATATATATATATATACCATACTGAGCATTAAACCCAAATTCTAATTATATATTTTCAAACTGTTTAAATTTTCATACAAATTTTCAGTTTTATAAAATAAAGAAAATTCTACCCAATTGGAGACTCAAACCCTAGACTTGTATAAGAACCAAAAATCAGTTAAAAATCAAACACCTGAATTCAGGGCCATATCTCAGTGGTTGAGGCATGAGCATAAAGTCCTCCTTAAACAAGAAAATCTTACATGCCTAATAGCAAAGTCCACAAAAGACATCAAGCAGTCACTCAACATTAAGATATTCTGGCATTATTGATGAAAGAAATGCAAGAAAAATCTCCATCTGATGGTCTGGGAGAGATATGATGATTACTAAACCCTTATTCTGGCCAGAAGCACTCTTGTCTACTCTTCCAGTTCTTTATTCTTAACATGGTAAATTCATTTCCAAGAACGTATCAGAAGGATTCAAAGCTCAATCCAACATGTATATTTGTCATAGATCTATTTAGACAAAGATAATTTATCCCTTCAAATTCAGGTTTTTTTCAAGCAAAAAACCCAAAACCTGGTTACCTTACAAACAACAGATTTTTTTCCCTCAAGGTTCTGAATGGTGGGAGTTGGAAATCAGAAGTTGCTTCCTAGTTGCAGAGGCTGGGTCTGCACAGGTACCTTGCTTGGTGAGTCCTTACAAGCTAGTAAAAGGGTGGCCTAGTCCCATGTCTTCTTTATAAGGACACTAGATCCATCATGACCACCCATTTGAGAAACCTCATCTTAGCCTATCTATCTCCCAAAGCCTTTTCTCCTAGCACCCTCACCAGGGGGCAGGGATTTAACATCAGGACATGTATTCAAAGAAAATGCCTTGCAGCCACTGAAAAATGATCTAGACTGATGCCAAAAGGGGGGGAAAAAACTCAATACCTCAATGAGCTAAAATTTCTTAGTTCATGGTCCACCTATGATAAATGTCAATGTCCTATGACTTGCAGTCCACCATATGCAAGCCCAGGGTACTTACAATGCCAGATATAGAAGGCATTTGTACAGACTGGTTACTTTCAGGGTGTCAAAAGCATCAACTTAGCCAAGCGCTATGGAGCATGTCTGTAATCTCAGCTACTCCAGAGCTGAGGATCAGTCGGAGGCCAGTCTAGGCAATAATGCAAGACCCCATCTCAAAAACAAACCAAAAATTCAACTTCTGCATTGATTCCTTATTCATTCCCAAGCCCTGCACTCACATGTGTACATGTACACACATGTGTATACACACACACACATACACACAGAGTAAGGTTTGGTATTCCAACTCCAATAAAAGTCATTTATACGTAGAGGGATTAAGTCCATGAGAGAAAGAGCTCTGCTAATGACAGACCAGGATTTCAATGGTCTCTGGAGTTTCAAACCTCATAAAATTGTTTAATTTAGGGACTCCTCTGCTCTCAAAACTGCCCTTGTATTTTGGGGAGAGGTGGGCCCTCCTGAACACCAAAAAGCAACATTGAAACCAGCCCTGCTAATCCAAAGCCATCTCAACTCTTAGGCTACTGGTTTAGACAATACTGAGGCAAGGATTTGTCTTTAATACTATACATTCTTTCTAATAGAGTGTATAAATTAAAAAGTGACCAACTTCCAAACGTAGCTGTAAAATGATGATAACCTCCAAGATAAATATCCGCATTCATAACTATCTGAGGTTAAGAGTGTAACATAGTGTTGCACTTAACACCCTGGATTCAATCTCCAGCACCACCAAAAAAGAAAAAGAAAGAACATCTGGATTAATTTAAAAGCACACCAGACCACACCACAGAAATAAATGACTTTATTACTGATCCCCAAACTGAACCATGAGAAAAAAAAAAGTAGAGGCTGAACTCTTGCCATGAGTACCTCTCTCTTCATCCTTCCCTGAAAAAATATGATTTAAGTTCTATTGTTAGAAAAAAAGAGGCATGAGATATTTTAACTCAAACCCTGATTTTTTGGAAAGGCAAAAGGAACAGCAGTATCTAAAAGTAAGACCCACACAGGCAGTAAAGTTTATTACCACAGTGAAATAAACTTGTATTCAAGAAATAAGAAGACCTGAAGGACTAGCCCTGTGCTATGCCAGAAGCACTGATCCTAGAAATTTCAAGAATATACAAACCACTCTTTTGAATTTGGGCCTTAAAGAATCTTCATGTTCACACTAAGTAAAAACGAGCAAATATATACTAATCAGCCACATGAAGAAAAAATATTTAAACTATCCAAAAATTGTCTATATTTCTTTTCAAATTCAAGGTATGTTCTCGTAAAGTTTCTATTGAAATGAGTTAATATTGCCAGCTTTTGTCTAATGATAACAGCAAACATAATGTCACTATGTTGTCAGTGAAGAACAAAAGTTTATATCCACAATTTAGAAAGAGTGGATGCAGCTGGGAGTGGTGGCTCATACCTATAATCCCAGCATTTTGGAGGCTGAGGCTGGAGGATCACCAGTTCAAAGCCAGCATCAGCAACATGGTGAGGTCCTCAGCAACTTAGTGAGAATCTGTATCGAAATAAAAAATAAAAAAGGGCTGGGTATATGGCTCAGTGGTAAAGCACCCCTGTGTTCAATCCCCAGTACCCCAAGAAAAGGAAAAAAAGTGGATGAAAATCAGTAGGAAATACAGAAACAACTAAGATAACTGAGGATAAGATAAATTGTTCACCCTTTTGCAAAAAAAAAATATATATATATATATATATATAGTGTTTTATAAGGAAAATGTATATTTCTAAGTTCCAAAACTACCAGTTAACAGAGATACAGCTCAAAATTTCACCTTTCAAACAGAACAAGTTTTGAATACTTATTGAACTCAGTTCTGGAAAAGGAACATTAAAATGAGCACTTTCCTTCCATCTGATGGAAATGAAGATAACCTGGCATTATCATTTTGTAGAGTAATCTGACAATGTCTCAAAGAAATGGCACATGTATGTGCAGGCACATACTTGCATATAAAAGCAAATTCATACCTCCAGGAATTCATCTTAAGGTTCACCTCGGATTTGTGCAAATTTCAGAAGCTTTAATTACAAACCACCAAAATCCCCAACAACAGAGGACTGAGTAACCTCTGAAGGTACATCTACACAGTGGTAAGACAGATGTTGTCTTAACTCTGCTAGTGGGTTTGACTTTCTCCACTCTCCTATAAAAGGACAGTGCCTAACAACCACTTTATCTATGCTCCCCAAAGCTTAAGGGAATGCTGGGCAAGACTCAGCCACTTTCAATGTAAACTCTTTATACCAGTTGTTTCTGTGTATTAAAAGTCTGGAAAAATTGGCATACACTCAAAGTTGCAGTCAGATTAAATGTTTTTACATTCTCCATCCACTTCACAAATATCAAACACAGATTTTCTGAATATGGTTTATGACAGAAACTTAAATCAGTGAACCTGCTCTCCAACAAGATTTTCATTATATAGCAAAGTAATTGGGGAATGGATATGCATTGGTTTGAATTTATAATTTTAAATTTCACCTAAAGTTATACCGAACTGAGACCCTCAAATAACTCTTAGTCCACACATTGCCATTCCAATGAAGCCTTTATTGCTGGCCAGCGGCAGACACTCTACTCTCTAAAAGACATATGGTCAGAGTGGTGAACCCCCTTCAATTTGGCCTCATATTTAAGCTAAAAAACCACAAAAGGGACATCAAGGGGTTTAGCCAATGCAAGCAAGCCAAGTCACAGAAGTGGGAGATTGCAGTCAGGCGGCAGGAAGCTTAACCAATCAGAATAAGCTCAGTTACCCCAATTACAGAAACAGAGCCCAGATAGATAGTTCCATGTTCTTGAGGGTTTCCACAACAAAAGGGAAAAACAACTTGCCCCAGTCATGACCTTTCTACTTGGCATGGCTGTTTCACAAAATGTATTTACTAAACAAAATGGAGTCACTATATCAAGACTTCTGTCTCATCACACTATCATTATAGCTTAGATATGAGGTATCTCCTAAAGCTCATGCATGAGATAATGTGAGAATGTTAAAAGGTAAAATGATTATGAGAGTTATAAACTTATCATTGGATTAATCCACTGATTTAAATTAACTGGGTAGTAACTACAGGCAAACAGGGCATGGCTGGAAGAAGTTGGTCACTGGAGGTAAGCCTTTGGGGTTTATACTCAGTTCCTGGAAAACGGAGCTCTCTCTTTGCTTCCTGCTTGCCATGTCCTGAGCTGCTTTCCTCCATCTCACCCTTTTACCATGATGATCTGACTCACCCTAGACTCAGAGTTATGAAATCAGCTGGGAGTGGACTAAACCTCTCTCTGAAACCATGAGCCAAAATAAACTTTTCCTCCTCTAAATTTTTATCAGGTCTTTTGGTCACAGCAATGAAAAAGCTAATTAAAGAAAGTATCTATCAAACAGAACAAGGTGTTATTTGTTTTACTTTATTTTTTTCTTTTTACCCCTGTGCTATGTATGGATCACACTCAGAGCCTTGCCATATACTAGGCAAATGTTCCACCACTGAACTACTCACTGAGCTCCAAAAGGTAATTCTCTATCTTTTTTATTTTTTTAATCATGGTGGGAGAGGGAACTGTGACCACCCACAGAACAGGCCCAGCGGCCTGCTGAGGGGCAGAGCCGCCCACCACCCCCGGCGCCTGCCAGGTAGGCGGAACTGTGACCACCGACAGAAAAGGCCCAGTGGCCCGCGGCGGGACAGAGCTTCCAATCACTCCTGCAAGGTAGGCGGGCCTGCGACCCACCGGCAGAAGAGGAGCACCGGCCTGCTGAGAGGCAGAGCCGCCCCCTCCCCCCCGCGCCTGCAAGGTAGACGGAACTGTGACCACCATCAGAACAGGCCAGACCTGCAACCGAGAGACAGAAGAGGCCCAGTGGCCTGAGGAAGGGTAGAGCCGCCCCCCACCTCGCCTGCAAGGTAGGCAGACCTGCGACCCACTGGCAGTACAGCCCCAGAGGCCTGCAGAGGGGCAGTGCCGCTGCCTGCGCCTGCAAAGTAGGCAGAACTGCGACCACCAACAGAACAAGCCTAGCGGCCCGCAGAGGGACAGAGCCGCCGCCTGCGCCTGCAAGGTCGGCAGACCTGCTACCGACCAGCAGAGCAGGCCCAGCGGCCTGTGGCGTGGTAGGCACATTGCCCCAATTGGAGGAGGGGCAGAGCCACCGCCCGCGCCTGCGAGGGAGACTTTGCAACTATACAAGACCAATATAAATATATAGGGGGAAAATTCAATAGCACAACAGTTTCACCAAGTAGAAAGGAACGCGAACAGTATGAAGAGACAAGGAAAGAAAGGACCACAAGCAATGCAGGTCAACTCAACGTTAGAAGAGGTAATAGCTGCAGCAGGTGGAATGTCAGATAAAGAATTCAGGATATACATGCTTCTGATGATCTGGAGTCTCAAGGAAGACATCAGACAGCAAAATCAGACAATGAAAGATCACTTCAACAATGAATTACATAAACAAATCCAAGAAGCAAAAGATCAACTATACAGGGAGATAGAGGTTATAAAAAACAAACAAACAGAAATCCTAGAAATGCAGGAAGCAATAAACCAACTTAAAAACTCAATTGAGAATACTACCAGCAGAGTAGAACACTTAGAAGACAGAACATCAGACAATGAAGATAAAGTATTTCAACTGGAAAAGAACATAGACAGCTCAGCAAGACTGTTAAGAAACCATGAGCAGAACATCCAAGAAATATGGGATAACATCAAGAGACCAAATTTAAGAGTCATTGGGATACAGGAAGGGACAGAGTTTCAAACCAAAGGAATGAGCAATCTATTCAATGAAATAATACGAGAAAACTTCCCAGACTTGAAGAATGAGACAGAACCCCAAATCCTAGAAGCCTACAGGATGCCGAATGTGCAAAATCATAAGAGACCCACACCTAGACACATTAAAATGAAGATGCCCAACATACAGAATAAGGAGAGAATTTTAAAAGCTACAAGAGAAAGGAAGCAGATCACATTTAGGGGTAAGCCAATCAGGATAACAGCTGATCTTTCAACACAACTCTGAAAGCTAGAAGATCCTGGAATAACATATTTCAAACACTGAAAGAAAATGGGTTCCAACCAAGAATTGTGTATCCAGCGAAATTAAGCTTCAGGATGGAAGATGAAATTAAAACCTTCCACGATAAACAAAAGTTAAAAGAATTTGCAGCTAGAAAACCATCTCTTCAAAACATCCTCGCCAAAACATTACAGGAAGAGGAAATGGAAAATAACAATGAAAACCAACAGTGGGAGGTAGGACAGTAAAGGGGGGGAAATAATCAAAGAGGAAAACAAACCATGTTTAGTAACAGAAATAAACAAATATGGCTGGAAGAACAACCCATATCTCAATAATAACCCTAAATGTTAATGGCTTAAACTCACCAATCAAGAGACACAGGCTAGTAGAATGGATCACAAAACAAGACCCAACAATATGCTGCCTACAGGAGACGCATTTGATAGGAAAAGACATACATAGGCTGAAGGTGAAAGGTTGGGAAAAATCATACCACTCATATGGACTTCGGAAACAAACAGGAGTATCCATACTCATATCAAATAAAATAGATTTCAAGCCAAAGTTAACCAAAAGGGATAAAGAGGGACACTACATACTGCTCAAGGGAACCATACACCAACAAGACATAACAATCATAAATATATATGCCCCAAACAATGGTGCAGCTATGTTCATCAAACAAACTCTTCTCAAGTTCAAGAGTCTAATAGACCACCATACAATAATCATGGGAGACTTCAACACACCTCTCTCGCCACTGGACAGATCTTCCAAACAAAAGTTGAATAAGGAAACTATAGAACTCAATAACACAATTAATAACCTAGACTTAATTGACATATATAGAATATAACACCCAACATCAAGCAGTTACACTTTTTTCTCAGCAGCACATGGATCCTTCTCAAAAATAGATCATATATTATTTCACAGGGAAACTCTTAGACAATATAAAGGAGTAGAGATAATACCATGCATCCTATCTGATCATAATGGAATGAAACTGAAAATCAACGATAAAAGAAGGAAGGAAAAAGAATACATCACTTGGAGAATGAACAATAGGTTACTGAATGATGAATGGGTTATAGAAGACATCAAGGAGGAAATTAAAAAATTCTTAGAGATTAATGAAAACACAGACACAACATATCGGAATCTATGGGACACATTGAAAGCAGTTCTAAGAGGAAAATTCATTGCTTGGAGTTCATTCCTTAAAAAAAGAAAAAACCAACAAATAAATGATCTCATACTTCACCTCAAAATCCTAGAAAAAGAAGAGCAAAACAACAGCAAAAGAAGTAGAAGGCAAGAAATAATTAAAATCAGAGCTGAAATTAATGAAATCGAAACAAAAGAAACAATTGAAAAAATTGACAAAACTAAAAGTTGGTTCTTTGAAAAAATAAACAAAATCGACAGACCCTTAGCCATGCTAGCGAAGAGAAGAAGAGAGAGAACTCAAATTACTAGCATACGGGATGAAAAAGGCAATATCACAACAGACACTTCAGAAATACAGAAGATAATCAAAAATTATTTTGAATCCTTATACTCCAATAAATTAGAAGATAGTGAAGTCATCGATAAATTTCTTAAGTCATATGATCTGCCCAGATTGAGTCAGGAGGATATAGACAACCTAAACAGACCAATATCAATTGAGGAAATAGAAGAAACCATCAAAAGACTACCAACTAAGAAAAGCCCAGGACCGGATGGGTATACAGCAGAGTTTTACAAAACCTTTAAAGAGGAACTAATACCAATACTTTTCAAGCTACTTCGGGAAATAGAAAAAGAGGGAGAACTTCCAAATTCATTCTATGAGGCCAACATCACCCTGATACCTAAACCAGACAAAGACACTTCAAAGAAAGAAAACTACAGACCAATATCTCTAATGAACCTAGATGCAAAAATCCTCAATAAAATTCTGGCGAATCGGATACAAAAACATATCAAAAAAATTGTGCACCATGATCAAGTAGGATTCATCCCTGGGATGCAAGGCTGGTTCAATATACGGAAATCAATAAATGTTATTCACCACATCAATAGACTTAAAAATAAGAACCATATGATCATCTCGATAGATGCGGAAAAAGCATTCGACAAAGTACAGCATCCCTTTATGTTCAAAACTCTAGAAAAACTAGGGATAACAGGAACATACCTCAATATTGTAAAAGCAATCTATGCTGAGCCTCAGGCTAGCATCATTCTGAATGGAGAAAAATTGAAGGCATTCCCTCTAAAATCTGGAACAAGACAGGGATGCCCTCTCTCACCACTTCTGTTCAACATAGTTCTCGAAACACTGGCCAGAGCAATTAGACAGATGAAAGAAATTAAAGGCATCAAAATAGGAAAAGAAGAACTTAAATTATCACTATTTGCAGATGACATGATTCTATACCTAGCAGACCCAAAAGGCTCTACAAAGAAACTATTAGAGCTAATAAATGAATTCAGCAAAGTGGCAGGATATAAAATCAACACGCATAAATCAAAGGCATTCCTGTATATCAGTGACAAATCCTCTGAAATGGAAATGAGGACAACCACTCCATTCACAATATCTTCAAAAAAAATAAAATACTTGGGAATCAACCTAACAAAAGAGGTGAAAGACTTATACAATGAAAACTACAGAACCCTAAAGAGAGAAATAGAAGAAGATCTTAGAAGATGGAAAAATATACCCTGGTCATAGATAGGCAGAACTAACATCATCAAAATGGCAATATTACCAAAAGTTCTCTATAGGTTTAATGCAATGCCAATCAAAATCCCAAAGGCATTTCTTGTAGAAATAGAGAAAGCAATCATGAAATTCATATGGGAAAATAAAAGACCCAGAATAGCAAAAACAATGCTAAGCAGGAAGTGTGAATCAGGCGGTATAGCGATACCAGACTTCAAACTATACTACAGAGCAATAGTAACAAAAACAGCATGGTACTGGTACCAAAACAGGCGGGTGGACCAATGGTACAGAATAGAGGACACAGAAACCAATCCACAAAACTACAACTACCTTATATTTGATAAAGGGGCTAAAAGCATGCAATGGAGGAAGGATAGCATCTTCAACAAATGGTGCTGGGAAAACTGGAAATCCATATGCAACAAAATGAAACTGAATCCCTTTCTCTCGCCATGCACAAAAGTGAATTCAAAATGGATCAAGGAGCTTGATATCAAATCAGAGACACGCCGTCTGATAGAAGAAAAAGTTGGCTACGATCTACAGTTGGTGGGGTCGGGCTCCACATTCCTCAATAGGACACCCATAGCACAAAAGTTAATAACTAGAATCAACAAATGGGACTTACTCAAACTAAAAAGTTTTTTCTCAGCAAAAGATACAATAAGAGAGGTAAATAGAGAGCCTACATCCTGGGAACAAATCTTTACTCCTCACACTTCAGATAGAGCCCTAATATCCAGAGTATACAAAGAACTCAAAAAATTAGACAATAAGAGAACAAACAACCCAATCAACAAATGGGCCAAGGACCTGAACAGACACTTCTCAGAGGAGGACATACAATCAATCAACAAGTACATGAAAAAATGCTCACCATCTCTAGCAGTCAGAGAAATGCAAATCAAAACCACCCTAAGATACCATCTCACTCCAGTTAGATTGGCAGCCATTATGAAGTCAAACAACAACAAGTGCTGGCGAGGATGTGGGGAAAAGAGTACACTTGTACATTGCTGGTGGGACTGCAGATTGGTGCAGCCAATTTGGAAAGCAGTATGGAGATTTCTTGGAAAGCTGGCAATGGAGCCACTATTTGACCCAGCTATTCCCCTTCTCGGTCTATTCCCTAAAGACCTAAAAAGAGCATGCTACAGGGACACTGCTACATCGATGTTCATAGCAGCACAATTCACAATAGCTAGACTGTGGAACCAACCTAGATGCCCTTCAATGGATGAATGGATAAAAAAAATGTGGCATTTATACACAATGGAGTATTACTCTGCATTAAAAAATGACAAAATCATAGAATTTACAGGGAAATGGATGGCATTAGAGCAGATTATGCTAAGTGAAGCTAGCCAATCCCTAAAAAACAAATGCCAAATGTCTTCTTTGATATAAGGAGAGTAACTAAGAACAGAGTAGGGTCGAAGAGCATGAGAAGAAGATTAACATTAAACAGGGATGAGAGGTGGGAGGGAAAGGGAGAGAGAAGGGAAAATGCATGGAATTGGAAGGAGACCCTCAGAGTTATACAAAAGTACATACAAGAGGAAGTGAGGGGAAGGGGAAAAATAATACAAGGGGGACAAACGAATGTCAGTAGAGGGGGCAGAGAGAGAAGAGGGGAGGGGAGGGGAGGGGAGGGGGGATAGTAGAGGATAGGAAAGGCAGCAGAATACAACAGACACTAGTATGGCAATATGTAAATCAATGGATGTGTAACTGATGTGATTCTGCAATCTGTATATGGGGTAAAAATGGGAGCTCATAACCCACTTGAATCAAATTGTGAAATATGATATATCAAGAACTATGTAATGTTTTGAACAGCCAACAATAAAAAATTTAAAAAAAATAAATAAAAAATAAAAAAAAATAAAACTAATAAAAAAAAAAATCATGGTGGGAATTGGATTCAGGGACTTGCACTAGAGAAGTGTTCTACTATAGAGTTACAATTTCAGTCCATTGGGTTCTTAAATTATTATTTGCCGTAGTCCGGCTGGGCAAAATAACCGAGAGGTGACATGCAACTTGAAGGTTCAAGAGGGAACTACTTTATTGCTAGTTAACTCAGTGGGAACTGAGTGAGAACTCAAAGTAGCGGGCACCCAAGGTAGCAGGAGCCGCTTCTCTGCCGGACAGCAAAGGTATATATACTTAACTAATTACACACAGCTTAACTTAATTAACATCATCTAGATACAGCAGTCAACCAATAAGGAATCCTCATCATCTTAATGGCTCCCTGGCGTTGCTTCACAAACCACTCCTCCTGGCAAAGTGCCAGGCGCCATCTTGACTTGATTTGCATCCCCAACAATTATTAAACTCAGTGAATGTTGAAAGTGAATATTGTAATGGGTGTTCTCCTACAATCTGATGGAAGTAGAGATAACCTGGCACAATAGTTTTGGAAAGTTAGCTGATAATATGCCTGAAAGGCATGCTAGTGTATGGGTATATACACAGCCATGCTTATAAACACAACCTATAGGAATAATCCTCTGGCAGGTGATATAGCTCAGGGTAGAGCTCTTGCTTAGCATGCACAAGGCCCTGGCTTTAATTCATAACTCTGACCAAAAAAATGCTAGATTTTTGAGATTTGGCAAGTTCAACTGTAAAACACAAGAATCCCCAACAACAGAGCACTGGTTAACTATTTAAGTCATATCCCCACAGTGAAAAGGTCAAATGCTCTTTTCCAGTATCATCGATACTCTCCACTCTCCCATGAAACAGTCGTAGCTGACAGAGTTCTATCAGACAACCTGCACATCTGTATTCCTAGACACTTGAGAGCATGCAGTCCAAGACTTAGTCTCCTTCATTCTAAACTCCTAATATAACAGGGGTCCACTTCATGCTTTGAATATAAACCTTGATGCTTCAACACTGGTGGCTTATTTTTAAAATGACTTATTGTTTTCATTCCTTTTTCTCTCTCTTCCCCTTCCTAACCATGGGGGAAGCAAGACAAGCATTCTTCCTGTTTAAACCAAGTTATCTGTCTTCCACTCACTGCTCACAAGAATAAAGATACTTCTGACCTGGAAACTGAAACAGCAGCTCTTTCAAGGATATAAATTAAACATTAACTGGGGGCTGGGGATACAGCTCAGTTTGTAGAGTGCTTGCCTTGCATGCACAAGGCCCTGGGTTCTAATCCCCAGCAACACACACACACACACACACACAATTAATTGGATCTACTGATAATGATACTTAGAAAACAATCTTTGTATCCCCTGTTTTAAAACTGTCTGCTTCCCCTGGTAGTGATACTGGCAGCCTCTGTGGTGGGAATCCATTGCATTTCTCATTTGCTAGCAAATCAATAAAACTTTTTCCTTTTCTCAAAACCTTGCCTGCATTATTGGATCAGCATCATTGACAAGGACTAAGCTTTCAGTATCACTATTTATTCCAGTTTTATTTGTTATCAAAATCTTGAAGAAATTTACATACAATCTATGAGATGTGTGATGTGTCTTTGAATATCTTTTCCACTCATCATCTATTTTACCAAAATAAAAACTGATGTTCTGGCTATGTTTTGTTGAAAACTGAAATCATGGCACATGCTTTACAACAAAGGGTTTTTAGTCCATAGCTAAGACTAGGGAATATCAGATATACATTGGTTTGAATTCATAATAAATATCATGAATACTTAGGTATGAATCATTTTTATTATTTCCCACATTAAATGCATTCCTTCAATAATGGTTCCTCTACAGTTCTCCAGCTTTCAAATAAACACAGCTGCTAAAACTATGTTAGAAAAAAAACTATCATGGGAAAATATTAAAAATACATGAAAGTGAAAAGGAATATTACAAAATGAATGTTACAAAACAGTCACATAACTGTAAAGAATGCCTGTATTATACATGAGTAAATAGAAATCCAGCAGGAATATACAACAAAAGCCTATCATTTCTCTTGAGATGTGTGTAATAGATTATTTTATTTTCTTGCTAGAATTTTCCACAGCTATTATTTTTATAATCAGAAGAAATGTCACATGAAATTTTTAATAACTCAAACTCTTTTCTTGTGGAAAACCTAATAAATAATCAAAAGGGAATTGCAATAGAAAAGACCATTAGTAGAACACCAGAACATGGGAGGCCATTCAGGGAGACAAATGCTCATAGTTTCCACTAAGAATATAATGTGGTCACAGGGAATAAACCTAGTGTTCAATCCCAGGGCTTCCTAAGCCGGTATATCTTTACCAGTCCCAAAGAAAGACTTGGGGAACTCCGGAGAGGGTTGGACATTCTATTACTCATGAGTTTCTTGATGGCAGCAGGCTGGGACAATATGGAGTGCCATGCTACACCTACGTGCAGGGGAGTTGTATTCAAGGTCATTCTGGTTTGATCCCCATCTAAAGACTGAAGATGGGGGACACGGCCAGTGTCCTTCCTCCTTACCCACAATAACATATTCTTTGAAGTCCTTCTTATCCACCACCAAAACAAGAAGCTTCCTAGGCACTTACAAGTGTTAAACCCCAACATTCCACCCCTTCCACGCCTCAGAGGCCCTTTAATGTCCTTCGCATTCTTTTACCACTCCGTCTTCCCACAAAGCCCTTAGCAGGGTTCTGGAGGCACATTACATCCACATTTCACACAGAAGTACAAAGAACAAGAATCTATCATCAGGCATGCTAAAGTAAGTAAGATAGCATAGAAAGTACAGTTCCATGTCAAAGAAAAGGAAGTAAACAATCTAGAGAATGGATCAACAAAGGAACATTAATAGCACTGATGTGTTTATACACTGGGTTAAAGCATGAGTGATACTGTGCTCATTCTGTCCCTAAGTCTGTACATACCCCAACTTGGGCAGACATAAGTATGTATAATGTAGTCCTATTTTGTAAAAAAACCACCTTTCTCATTTGAGTAGTTTCTTCAGTTAATAGGGTTATGGTATCTTTAGTCTGAGTCTGAGCAATGTGGGAAGCTAAAGCTGAGACCTATGTTTTCCACATCAACCACCACAGCCTGTGGGGAAAGGATCTAGTTGATAGACCTTTACACCATCCCAATTATTAGGTGTGTGCAGTAAAAGATGCAAAACTAGGGCCAGGATATAAAACCATCCCCATGTATGTTGTCCTGGCTAATGGTATGGTAGGCCATCCATAGGGCCCACATATACATAGTGCACCCCACAAGTAGAGAGAAAGTTCCATGAATAACATTGGGTGATGATGGGGAGAGGATATGTATTGAATCGACTTTGTTCTCACACAGAGCATCAGGCATAAAGCCTGCTGCCTTATTATTGTAACCATATGGATGATACAATGGAAAGCCATCTTTTTAACTGTAACCTGAGTTGTTACCTTCCATGAAAGCCCAATCCACAGATAAGCGTACCCTGGCACTTGAGGAATATTCAGTTTCTCTCAAAGGAAAAATCTTTTGTCTGGTGTAATACATGATGATCATTTTGGTGACTGAATGTTTTCCGTTCACTCTTTTTCAGCTGAGTCATTCATCCACCTCATTTGCAGGTTGGACGACCTAGGGACATCCTGTGCTATAGTCACTGGGAATTCTGAGCAGTTGGTCAGCCTTGTCATTGTCTGGAAATTGGAGAAGGCAATGCACAGTCACACTGTGACAATTTTGGTTTGGAAACCTGTTTTCTCCACAGAGGCTGGCCATTAATTATCCATTGCTGTTGCCACTGAGGCAGCCACATTATAAGTCTTCTGAACATGGCCTATTAATGCAGATATTAAATGGCCCATATTCGTGAACCATAACCATCCATACCATATGTAGTTCAGTCCTTTGATTTCTGTCCTTATCCTTCATTGATTCACAGTGTCTCAGTCACCAGATGATAGGTTACAGCTCTAACTCTGGGGGGTTTCCTTTTGCTAATCAATGTATCAGTCAGTAACAATCAGTATCAGGCTGACTCCAGTGTTAGAGATTGTGATTTAGTATGGGTCTAATGGCATGTCTTCTGATGTTTCTTCTCTTTCAGTTACATGCAAACTTAAAGAGGCCATTTCAATTTGGGCTGGATTTAGGGATTCCTGTTTTCTGTTCCAATCTTTCTGCCTCCCCTAGGTCTGCTATCACTTTGCTGCTCACTGAATGGACTGCTCTACTAATGTGGATAATAATGACACCAGGGCCCATGGGTAACGTTGCATCTCACGTTCTGGCAGTGAAGTTCATCTTGTCCAGTCCTGCCAAAGGCTACACATAAACAGCACGTTTCAGCCCCAGATCCCACAAATAGGCCTGTAATTCTTTTATAGAGGTCCAAATGCATCTGGACATAGAAATATATCCTGAACTTGGCCACATATTGCCAATGGCAATAAGCATCAAGGCTACAGTGAGTCCCACCCTTCCATTAGTAGCACTGGAATAAAGGTGTTGGTGTAAAACAGAGTAGGCAGTTCCCAAAACCATTTTAGATAATTCTATACCCATTTAACATCATCCCATCTGATCCAGTGTCCCACAAGTGAAGCAGCCATGTGGTGTGCTTTCTTTCATTTTCTGCTGGGAATTGGACCCCCAGCTCTACTAGTACCATCATGGTCTCATGGTGGTATCTGAATATCTTTCTGGAGTAGGGAACATATTTTAATCAACCCCTTCAGCCATTCCTATTGGGTCTTTAACTTTGGGACATTATAAATTTAGCCTCTGTTATAGTTTCATCCAACTCACTTCTGAGACACTGGGACCAATGGATTCCCTGAGTGGGTCCCACATCAGAGACTCCTGGTTTCCACTAGACACCATCACCCTAATCTGGTCTCTAGCCCCACAATCTCCTCTCAGTTTAGCACAATGGCACACCATGACCTGTTGGTGTTTGTGAGTTCTAAGGACTATGACAACATAAACTTGGTATCAACCTGCATTAAATGAGCTTATCTTTCTAGTTTTAACTTGCTGTCCTCTGCAGAACTGAATCTGAATAGCTAACTCCCAGTCTGTGGCAAACTTTAATGCACACAGCAGGGGCCATGTCACTATCGCAGTGGTAACCTTTGTTGAAGTCTTTGTCTTCTTTCACTTTCCCATGGTTTCTTTGGATGCTGTTTCCAACACTTGCAGCAGCTCTTTCTGCATATCTGTGGTGTCTCCTTGTTCATGTGGTGACTCCCACCCCTCCAAAAGAGAAGCCACCTCAAACCACATCCATGTCTGTGGCCAGCCAGGAATTTTCCCTGCTGATTCCATGTCCTTTTCTGGACATGTTTCTCTTTGGAATTCTGCCAACTATGCCAGTTGTCCAACTCTGGGTCTGCAAAACCCCCAGCATATTGTTCACTGATCCCAAAGGAAGAAATTAGAAGATTCAACAGGTAGGCTTGAGACAGTTTGTTACTCACACACACTTTGGCAGTGGCAGGCTGAGACAATATGGAGGACCTTGTATGCCCCTGAGAGGAGGGAAATATATACCCAGGATAGATTGCATGCCTATTGTACATATGGACTTCTTCAGATGTTTTAAAACAGATTTAATTTGGAGGTGCCACCCTTCTGAAATTAGGAATATACAGACACTAGTCACAAAAAGTCCAGATCCTTTGATGTCATAGGAAGACTCGTGGAGAGCAAAAACCTGTGAAATTCTGTCATTTGTCCTAATGCATTCCTTCCCCTTCTGAAAACTTTCCTTCCTCTCAGAACTTTTCAGAAACGAAACTTGTGAAATAATTAAGTTTATTCCATCTTCCTTCAAAGCTGGCTTTGAATAAAACCTATTTTCCTCCCAATTTGACTCCAGATATTTTGGGAGCAGTGAGTGCTACGGCCTAATCTCTTCTTCCCCACCTGGGCTCTTGTGCCACACAGTAACAGTTTGGGTGAATCATTTCAGAAGTCAAATCCTGCCCTTGAGCAAGAAAGAACAGCCTGGTAGAGAACTGTGTGCAAGAGAGTGCTCAGGGCTGAGATGCTCTCACAACTAGCCAAACCTGCACTTGTAAGAACATCTGCCCAGAGACATTTAAATCCTGAGGAATATGTCATTTTCCTTCCTGCTACAGTTTCAACTTCCAAAATCACTGCATTGGTGAGGAAAATGTTAACAGAAATTACCTACACCCCCATCATCCTCCCAAATCTTTAAAGCAAAAGTTCAGGGTTTAAAAATATCAAGAGAATTTAGGTTTGAAAATAAGAATTCATGTGATTCTAAAAACAATGGGGCTTTGGAAATAACAAACACTTGGGAAAGTTTAACAGGGTCTTCAAGGAGGTTCATGAGATGAGGACTCCCTGTATAACCTGGGAGAAAATGAAAGGGTAAGGGCAAGCTGCTGTTTGCTGTTTTTGCTGTTTTCTTCTTCAATTTATGACAGGGTTGGGGTTAGGGGGTATACCGGTGGGGAGTGACAGCAGGACATATTCATATACAAGAAGGAATTTATTTGGGAAATTTGCTCACACAATTCTGAAAGTTGATAAGTACCATGACAGGCTACCTGCAAGTTGGAGACCCTGGGGGTGTTGGTGGCATGGCTCAATTCAAGTACAGAAGCCTCAGAACCAGGGAAGCCAAAGGAGTAACTCTAATTCTGAGCCAGACCTGGGGGGCAGCTGGAACAAGACCTGGAGTCAAAGGCCAGACAGCTGGAATTCTGAGGTCCAAGAGCAGAGAGTGTTCCAGCTCCAGAAGACAAAAAGGAAATCCTCTCTGCTCTGCCTCTCCCCGTCCCCCGGTTTCCTATCCAGATTCACAATTAATTAGGTATGACCTTTCATGTTCATGGCAGGTCTTTCTTACTCATTTCACCCACTTACATGTCAGTCTCTTCTGGAAACACCCTCACAGACACATCCAAAATAATGTCTATTTTTTTTCTTTTTTTCAGTAGTGGAATTGAATCCAAAGACACTCTACCACTGAGTCACATCTTCAGCCCTTTTTATATATCTTTTGTTTTGAGTCAGAGACTCATTAAGTTTTTGAGGCTGTCCTTAGTCTTTCAATCCCCCTGCCTCAGCCTCCCAAGTCACTAGGATTAAAGGCTTGATTCACTTCACCAGGCCCAAAAGTAATAGCTTACAAGTTCTCTAGTTATTTGGGGGGGCAAGGTGTGGGGTCTACCAGAGATTGAACTCAGGGGCATTCGACCACTGAACCACATACCCAGCCCTATTTTGTATTTTATTTAAAGACAAGGTCTCACTGAGTTGCTTAGCGCCTTGCCATTGCTGAGGCTGACTTTGAATTTGTGATCCTCCTGCCTCAGCCTCCCAAACCGCTGGGATTACAGGTGTGTGCCGCCACACCAGCCTCTCTAGTTATTCTTTAACCCACTCAAGTTGATACCTACAATCAATGGTGACAAGCACTTTTTTTTTTTTTTTCAGACAGGGCCCTAGGCCAAGTTATCCTCATGCCTAAGCCTTCCAAGGGCTGGGACTATAGGTGTGTGCCGCCCAGCTTCAAGTACGTATTCTGACTCTTTGATTTGGTATGGAGACTAAGATTTTGCACTCCTAAAAAGTACTGAGGTGATGTTAATGCATCCCTAGTCATGGAACCATATTGAGTAACATGTTCTTGTGGGAATTAACCCAGCCTGTGGAAGGCAGATAAGCACAACTGGTACCTGGGTGGTGCTTCCCAAATCTATGTCCAGACAGGATTTCATTAAGCTAAACATTATTCCACCCAGTGAGAGTAACACAATTCAAGTCATGAATTATATGTATTTCCTCTTAAACAAACAATGCTGAAAAGCTATGAAGCATGTGGGCATCAAGGAGAAGGAAGCTAGAATGAAGTATTACAGGAAAAAGGTGGAGATCAACAACATGCTAGAGCATTAATTTTGTTACTGTTTCTAATGTAATGGCAATTTGCTCTCAATTTATCTGGTTTTTTTTGATATGCATAAATAGTAGCTGTGTTGGCCACATTGAAATCAATTATTTTTGCTTGAATTAGTGTTAAGAAAAGTTGGGATGACAAATAAAAAGATGGAGTTGTTTATGGTATGCCCTCACTCAACTATTTCTGGAGACCCTTGCAACAAGCAAGGTACCGTGCTGAGTTTTGGAGATACAGAAGCCATGGCTGTCTCACAGGTATTTGGGGGATACTGATGCAAAACAGTTTTCAAAATGAATTAAAATTGTGATCTCTGAGGAAGAGATGTGACTCAGTGATAGAACATTTGCCTAGTATACACAAAGCCCTGGCTTCTATCCCCAGTACAGAAAAAAAAAGTAAATAAAATAATTGCAATCTCTTAAGGAGAAAAGGGAGCAAACTTTGAGAACATTTAAACTTAGAGATTTGACTTGATAAGGATGAGTAGGAAGGCCTCTCTGAGGAAGTGATGTTTGAGGTAAGATCTGTGTTGTAATTAACTATGTGAAGGGACTAAACTGGTTAGAAGGCACTGCAAATGGGAAGGAGCAGGCCCTCACCTGGTGAGGTCATTCAGGTGTTCAATACACAGCCTCACCTGATTTTAAGTGTGAGGCAATGAGCTTTGGTATTATTGGTGCTGATGCCAAGACCTCCTGGGATTTCGCACATCTCCAGCCCGGTTTCATCCATGGTAACATACCTACCTGACGTGGTCCACATGTGACTAGAACGTACTGGCTTGCTCAGCCATGCCTTTACTTCCACATTCCTTTAGCCTTATCCTTAAGCTATAATCTATAAGACACACCTGCTTTTAAAATTTCTTTTTCTTATAAATAATATGTTTTATAATTGCTTTGTGATGATAAAGCAATACTTTAAAACACATTCTTTTTTTTAATTTTTTATTGTTGGTTGTTCAAAACATTACATAGTTCTTGATATATCATATTTCACACTTTGATTCAAGTGGGTTATGAGCTCCCATTTTTACCCCATATACAGATTGCAGAATCACATCAGTTACACATCCACTGATTTACATATTGCCATACTAGTGTCTGTTGTGTTCTGCTGCCTTTCCTATCCTCTACTATCCCCCCTCCCCTCCCCTCCCCTCCCCTCTTCTCTCTCTGATAAAACACATTCTTTTATGTTTACAAAGTGAGCTGTACCATTTTTCAGACTCATGATCAGGTTTGGGAAGCTCTCCTGAATATTGAGTGGGCAGGATTTTGAAGAATGGACCCTCTTAAGGCTCCGTGATCCTGGACAGAGACTTTGGTCATTAACACATTTGGTGTTCAAAATCCTTCTGTAGGGTAGGCAGTGATGGCCAAGGCTCAGAGAAATGATCTTGCCCAATGTTAAGGTAATGAGTAATTAATGACAAAGCTAACCCTGAGTACTCATTTTTCTAGGTGTTTATATGTAGTCTCTCATTATCTCAAGAGTTCTTAGCTTTGCTCTCTCAGAAGCTCCTCCAGGCCTTTGTCTTTTAATCTTCCTTTACAACAAGCTTGTGGACTCAGGGACCATTTTCATGCTTAATGGAATTATGATCCTCATCCCCAGGACTCAGTCTCTTTAGAGACTTTAGAATAAACAGAGGGCTAGAGATGGCTTGGTAGTAGCGTGTTTGCCTAGCAAGCACAGGCTCTAGGTTCCATTGCCCAGCAAAAATAAATAAGCAAATACTTACTATAAATAAGTAATAAATTACTTATTATAGGGGGAAATGGCTAGGGAGAATACATGTGCATTTGAGAACTCTTGGGTCACAGAGAAGCCAGGTAGCTTTCTTCTCTTCGTCCTTCTTCATTGCATTTTTATGGCCCCATCCAGCTTGAAAACCTTAAATGCAGAAATCTGCCTGGTGTGAGTAATCTGACCACAAGGGAGCAGCATGGGACCATAGCTCTGTCTGAAAATGAGCAGGTTGTTATCAGCTCTCTCCCAGGTGAAACGTGGATCTCAGGTGCTCACGACCTTTTACAAAATTGTAGGTGGGTGGGCCTCATCAAGTCAATTGTATTTTCTATTATCAGGAATGGGGCACAGGAAACACTCTTGTTTAAATTTTCTCAGGTGATTTTGGTATAAAAAGAGATTAGAGGACACTAATGGAAAATACTGAAACTTGTAAAGGCTTCCTGAAATCGCCTAGCCAAACCCATCTGCTCCCATTTCACTGCCTCAGGAATAGATGCTTGGAGATAGAAATATTAGGTTTGGTGTCACTGAAGGCAGTGCCAAGACCCACTTCTCCTTGCTCCACAGCACAGGACCCCCATGAACCAGCAGATCATGATGAAAAGTAGACATTGTTGGGGCCACATGAGGCCTAAAGAGCAGAGGAGGTTAACACTAGATAAACAGGACAGGGCACAGCACATAGGTATAGACTTTGATATCTATACCAAGGAACAGAGGCCTTGATAGAATGTTCTAGATTCCAGCCCACATGAAGTAAAGAAGCATTGAAGGTGTTTAAGTCTGGGAGGGGTACAGGAGAACTGGACCTTAGAGCTCCTGGGGGCTGGGGTTGTAGCTCAATAGAACACCTGCCTAGCTCATGAGGCTCTGAGTTCAATCCTCAGCACCACAAAAAGAGGAAAGAAGAAGAGGGAGAAGGAAAAGGAGGAGGAAGAATTGCTCCTGGGAGTGAGATTGACTGAAGGCCCAGAATGGAGACAGCATCCAGCAGGCTCCCCTAGGATCCCCCCTTTTCAGGATCCCCAGAACATAGAAAAGTTGCAAATCTTGGAAGGTGTCCTAGAAATATTGGTGGAATAGAATGGAATGTTTGTGTAGAAGAATGTCCTCAATGGTGGGCTGTGGCTGAGAAGATATGGAATAAATAGAGACTAGTTTGGAGAGTAGCAGGGACTCCACATCTGTGGGCTCTTCTAGGTCTGACAGTCTATGGGACTGTCAGAACCCTGGGGAGCAACCGTGGTGTTCAAAATGAACACCTTCTCCTTCTCCTTGTCTTCTGGTCAGGATATCCTTTGGGAACCCCAGAAAGCCCATCCCAAGAAACCTCCAGAAGCATAATATTCAGACAACGCTTTAGAGCTTTTTAATGTGCTGTCTGTGATGGGTCCAGGTCACTTCTGCCCAGCCTCACTGCCTGTCTGTGAGATGCTGGGATCTGAGAGACTGTGTTAACTTGACGTCCTCTCCACTTACAGGCTTTCCCCCAGCAAACCTATTCTGTATTTTTACCACATGACATTGGTGGTATGTGCCCAGTCCTTCTTCTGTGACTTCTGGCCACCACACAGATACGCACTCTATTTTTTTCCAAAGCTGGGTGTTTTGAGAAAAGGCCTTGTACAACCAGGCCTCCCCATGGATGGGTAATATTTTGCTTCTGAACATGTGGCGGGTCAGATTTTATAAGGTAGGGTAGGGAGAAAAGAGAGGAGTCAATTAATACTATCCTCTACCAGAAAGGCAATTGAACTTTTCAAAACATGGGTGTGTGCTCTTTCATTTTTTTCACCAGAACTATCTGAAGTAAGGAGGCAACTGATATCAGGGATGAACCCATCCCACTCTCTCCAACCAATCCAACCGAGGAGAGGGAGCAAGAGCAGAAGTATAAAGACATGGATCATCAGAACTGTCAAATATGAGGGAGTTATTCCTGTAAAGAGTGAAATTTGTTTTGTTTTGTTTTGTTTCAATGCTGGAAATTGAACCCAGGGTCTTGTGTATGGTAGGGAAATGCTCTACCACCGAGTCATGCTCCCAGCCCCAAAGAGCAAATTTTAGAACAGTTATGCAAGTTGAAGCCTTTACTGACACCAACCATCTTCATGTTCTTTGAAATGCTATAAATAGTCAACAGATGCATTCAGAGATTCTAGATATTTCCCTTTAACATGTACCCTCCTGTTAATTAGGGTGATTTGGCAGCTCTTGGAAACTCTGCCTTGTCAAGTTAGCATCATTCCTTTCTGTCTCCTTAGGGATGATATGGTGCTCTGGTCTCTCTAGTTTTATTTAATGTTGCTTTAGTCAGCTTTTTCACTACTATCACTTAACCAACAAGAACAATTATCTTAAATGATATAAATTAAAAT
The DNA here is from genome assembly GCF_047511675.1 of Marmota flaviventris. NCBI lineage: Eukaryota > Metazoa > Chordata > Mammalia > Rodentia > Sciuridae > Marmota > Marmota flaviventris. Next base: position 98,114,600 of record NC_092503.1, on the reverse strand, counting down.
GAATTCGCAGAAGCCAGGTACTTTGGTGCACATCTGTAGTCCCACCACTTGGGAGGCTGAGGCAAAGGATCACTTGAGCCCAGGAATACGAGGCCAGCCTGGGCAACAAAGCAGGACCCTATCTCTAATAAAATAAAATAAAATTTAAATCTCCCAGAGGACTCCTTAAAACAGAATGCTGGGCCAGGAGTGTAGCTCAGTGATATAATGCTTGCCTATCATATTTGAGGCCTGGCTTTAATTCCCAGTACCACAAAAACAAACAAACGAACAAAAACAGACTGCTGTGCCCTGCCCCAGGGACCCTGATTCAGTCCATGGGGAAGGAGGCAGAGAATTTGCATTCTAACAGGTCCCTAGTTGAGGCTGATGTGATTTGAGAACTCTGGGGACATTCATTGAATTAATTTGTGTAACTAAAGTGCTTCTCAGAGGACCGGCACAAGGCAAGTGTTCAGTAAATGTTAGCTGTCATTGTCCTTGTCCATAGCTTTCCTCATTGATGGTGGTTGTCCCTTTAGTCATCTTCACCATCATCATCATACGTAATGCAATAGCTCAGTAACTCGAGACATTTCCCAAACCCTCATGGTTAAAATAATGACATTAATACAAATGGAGATTCTTGTAGCATTCCTGAGCAATTCCCATGGAAAGAACTGAACCCAGTATCCATGGCAGGTCTGCCTGTGGGCAGCCTAGCCCGGTTTATCCCTATAGTTGTGGAAATAAATGAAGACCAATCAAATGAGAACAGCAAAGTTCATTTATTCTGAACTTGCTACAGTAAGGGAGCTGGCTGTTGTCACTTGCTTGGACAGAGATTCAAAGGCAGGCAGAGAAGTGAGGAAGCTTTATAGTAAATAAAAGGGACAGCTTCAGTAGCCCTGATTGGAGACTGTTGGGGTGGGGAAACTGCAGAAGGGCTGACTAGAAGTAGGGCATCCAGTGTGGTTGATTAGGAGTAAGTATCTTGCTTTCTCTGGCTGCTCCGATTTAGGAGGTGGAGATAAACACTAGAGAAGCTCCTAGTTTTTAAATCAAATCTTAGCCATTTGAGGATGATTGTTACAGGAGTTGTTTAGGTTGCCTGGTTGTCCCTAGAGACAGTGATCTGGCTTCCTACAAGCCTGACTTACACCAGGCTGGCTTCCTGGCTGGCTTATTATAGGTAAGGTTTTGGTTTATGGGCAAGTTGCATAAGTTATTAATCAAGGTACAATCGTCATGTGGTCTGGCCTTTGTCCATGTGTGTATTCAGTCTCTCAGAGTGCAGAGACAGTCTGAGGGAGAGGAAGACCTGCTGCACTGACCAGCCCTCCACCTACATGATACACATGGCCCTTGTTACAACTCAGACAGCCTCACTTCCGTATCATCTAGTGCGAGCCAAGGAAAGGACCTGTTCTTGGCACATGAGCAGGTCCAGACTCAGGTTACCAAAACCACGGAACAGATCCTATAATTTACTGAATTACAAGCTAATGCCATGTGACAAGCTTCTTATCGGCATGGACAATCCTTCCATGAGCAAAGGCCCAAATTCATTGTAGTTTACTTTTTTAATATGCATATGCCGCAGTCTGGCTGGGCAAAATAACCGGGGGGTGACAAGCAACTTGTGAAGGTTTAAACAGTGGGAGCCGCTTTATTACGGGACAGCAGAGGTATATATGCTTAACTAATTACACACAGCTTAACTTAATTAACATCATCTAGATACAGCAGTCAGTCATTAAGGAATCCTCATCATCTTAATGACTCGCTGGCGTTACTTCACAAACCACTCCTCCTGGCAAAGTGCCAGGCGCCATCTTGACTTGGTTGTGGTCCTCAACATGCATACCCATGTTTATAGCAGCATGATTCAACAACCAAACTATAGAATCAGCCTAGGTGTATACACAATGAAGTTCTATTCAGCCATTAAAAAAAAAAAAATCATGTCATTTGCAGGAGAAGGGATGAAACTCGAGAACATTATGAGAATAAGCCAAACTCAGAAGGTCAAGGGTCTTATGTTTTACCTCATATGTAGATTCTAAAGAGGAAAAAAGAAAAGAAGGTGGGAAGAGAAATCTCATGAAAATTGAAATAAGATCAGTAGAGTAGCAGAAAGGGGCCATGGGTCAGGAGAAGAGGAGGGAATGGAGAAATAGTGGGGAATGATATTGGCCAAATTACATTGTTATATTGTGGGCATGTACAATTAAGTAAGAGTCTTACCATGATGTACAACTATGATGTACCAATAAAAATGTATCTATATGGGGAAAAAAGAAGAAAAAAAATGGCTGGGACATGGCCAGGCAGCTCTCCTCATAGGCAGGTGTGGTGGTCTTGTTTGCATGGCACTGGCTTCCCTGAGAGCAAACATTCCAGGAGACCCAGGTGGAAGGGACAGGCCTTGCTTGGATCCACCTTGAAAGTTACACAATGAGAGAGGGCCTCGGACAAGAGAAGATACAAAATCCAGACAGAGGATTTAGCTTTAGACAGCAAGAGAAAAATCTCTTGTTATACCAGAAAAGGATGGGGATAGGTGGAGCAAATGTGGATGAAGAGTGGCATGTGGAGGTGGGTCCAAAGGTTGGAGGAAGTTGAAGGATCTCCTGTGTTTATGTCCCTGTGTCTATTTTTGTTGTTGTTGTTCTGTTAAGTTTTACACAACAGTAGAGTATATTTTGACATATTTAAACAAACATGGGGTACATCTTATTCTAATTAGGATCCCAGTCCTGTGGTTGTCCCTGATGTGGAGATTCATTGTGTCATTCAGATTCATGCCACTGTCTTTCCTATTCCTGTTTCCACTCCCTTTCCTTCATTCCCCTTTGTCCAATCCAATGAACTTCCATTCTTCCATACCCTCTCCTTATTGTGTGTTAGCATCCACATATCAGACAGAACCTTCAACTTTTGTTTTCTTGTGTGGGGGATAGGCTTATTTCACCTAGCATGATTATCTCCAGATCTATACATTTACTGGCAAATGCTGTAAGTTTTTTCTTCTTTAAGGCTGAGGAATACTCCATTGTGTAGATATAACACATTTTCTTTATTCATTCATCTGTTGAAGGGCACCTAAGTTGGTTTCTTAGAATATGTACACAATGGAATATTACTCAGCCTTAAAGAAGAATAGAATTATGACATTTGCCAGTAAATGGGTGGAACTGGAGGACGTCAAGCTAAGTGAAATAAACCAGACCCAAAAACCAAAGGTCGAAGGTTCTTTCTGCTACATGGATAAGTGGATGCTAACACACAATGAGGTGGGGAGGTGGGAAGAATAGAAGTTCATTGGATTACACAAAGGGAAATGAAGGAAAGGAAGTGGGGACAGGAATAGGAAAGACAGTATAATGGATTGAACATAACTTTCCTACATTAAAAATTTAAAAAATTTTCCCAGAGCCCTGAGGAAGGAAGAATATAAACCAGCCTCAGGGATTATATTCATTTCCCTCAAAACCCACAGAAGAATATTTTTCCCAGTAACCATTTTCCCTCAAGCTATGTAACAGTGAATTACTGAAGAACACAAACTTTTAGTCTCAACCCAATGAGATCATTTTCATGAAAAAAAAAAATTTTTAAGGAGTTGCACATATTCAAGTTACTGCTATTATTGTTAGCTAGGACCAATAGAAGGGTCTGCAAAATGATCTCCTAGCACCTCTCCCCACCCTGTGATTTAGGTTGTGTCCCCTCAGTGCCAACATTATGGAAAAGAAATCTGTCAAGCCAGTGATTTCATACTGTCTAGCCCAAAACAATAGGTGGATCATTTTTCACCCAGCTATTTTGGCAAAACCAAAACATAGTCTCAGTTCTTTGTTTTGACTAAGTAAATAGCTCTATCTTCTTTTCCACATTTAAATCTTCATGAATCCTACCTACCACCCTAAACTTTTCATGGAGCTGTTCTTAGTTCTTAGCTCAGACCTCAGCTTACTGTGCTAACAGGTTTTCCTCTTTCATTTTCTCTTTCAAATTGATCCCCAAACTCATGTTTCCTGATCTACTAAGACAATAACCATAAGTGGACATGCAGTATTGGACAATCCCCAGTTGTTTGTTTTTGTTTGGTTTTGATTTGAGACAGGCTCTCCCTGTGTTGCCCGTGTGGGGCTTGAACTCGAGCCATGCTTCTACCTCAGCACTCTGGAGTGTTGGAACTACAGGCACACACCACCAGGCCTGGCCCGATTTTTTAAAATTCCTTTCTTTCTTTCTTTCTTTTTCTTTATTTTATTTTATTTTATTTTTTTTTGGATGGGAAAGTTGGTGCTAGGGATGAACCTAGGACATCACTCATGCTATACAAGTGCCCCACCACTGAGCTAAGTCCCATTTGTTGAACATCCCTAGTTTATAAAATTTCCTGGATAATAAACTTGTTTTAGAATGGGTTTTGTAAGGGCTCTAGTACATAATCATAAAAATAACAAATGCAATAACAACTACTAACATTTATTGAAAGCCTGCAATGTTTCAAGACCTCCTGCAAAACTTCTGAAGGATGCAAGGATACATTACTCTGATAATTGACTTATATGAAAGTATTATACCACATTAAGAATTAGGAAGGCTAATGGGTGGGGATATGGCTCAGTGCTAGAGTGCTTCCCTAGCGTGTGCAAGACCTTAGTACTGAAAAAAAAAATCAATCCCCAGTATTGAAAAAAAAAAAGGAATTTATGCAGGCCAGAAAGAGTGGTACATGCCTATAATCCCAGCTATTCCAGAGGCTGAGGCAGGAGGATCACAAGTTTAAGGCCAGACAGGCAACTTAGTGAGATGCTATCTCAAAATTAAAAAGAAAAAAAATTCTTTGGATGATGCTTAGTGGTAAAATAACCCTGGGTTCAAACCTAAAACTAAAAATGGAGGAGGAAGCAGGGGAAGGAGGAGAAGAAGAAGTGGGGAAGGAAGAAGAGGAGGAGGAGAAAATATTATTATTTTTAGTAGTAGTAGTAGTATCATCATCACCATCATCATCATCATCTTCATCATCATCATCATCATGGCTGGGATGGAGCACTTGCCAAGCATTCATGAAGTCCCAGGAACCACCAATCTTAGTTTCAGGTTAAGGCCTCAGATCTGGAGCCATACATCCCAATCCCTTGGGCCTCTCTTGGAGACTTCATTTTTTATTTTATTTTATTTATTTTTTGTTGTTTTCGGCCATTTATTTATTTTTATTTACAGTTTGTGTTCAATGCAAATCAATTCCATAACATGAGCAGTTACTATGAATCAAAGCATAAATACACAAACACAATATACAATCCAAATAGATATACAGCATTCAGGTATGAAGCAAAGAGATGTGTACAATCACACACATAGTAGCTTTAGATCTATTTGATATGGCTGTTTCCATGTAGGTTTCGAAAGATGAGAAAAAATTATTTGGGTCATCAAGACTACTGTGCCACAATAGATACCAGAACATGTAAGCATCAGTGTGTGACCATGCCAACAAAAGATTTCAGGGAATGTTTATTTTTTTAAAGTTTTCTGTGTATCAAAGTAGTTGTAAAAGATTTATAGGATCAAGACTGCTTTTAGGCTTAGGATCAGGTTCTAATGCCCTAAAATTATTGACTGATAAGAGAAAGTGTTCCAAATGTGGCTATTCAGATCCATAGTTTTTTAAAAAAGCATTTACAGAAAAAAGTTTTTGTGAATTTAATATGCCAGCTAGCTTCCAGTCTTCACTTCCCAAATGCTTGATTTATAAATTTGGCTTCTTCACATAGTTGCTTTTTTAATTTCAAGATTTGGCATTTTACCTTCAATGCTGACTATTTTCTTTCTTTCTTTTTTAATACTTTTATTTTATTTATTTATTTTTATACAGTGCTGAGGACTGAACCCAGGACCTCTCACGTGCTAGGCGAGCACTCTACACAACCCCAGCACCCCCACCACCAAAGCTGACCATTTTCAATTGTGAAAAGTATTCAATAAATGCAGAAATAAAAAGCAGCATTTTGAAATTAGTTGAGGTCAATTCAATTCTACTCTTTGGAATCAGCTTTGATAAAGGAATCTGTTACTCTTGTTGAATGAAAACAGGACATGGGAGATGCCTATCATTTGATTTTGAGAGGATAAGTAAGATTTACTCATGATGCCTGGATCTGGGGTGGATTCCAATCTATCATTGCCCTGGCCCATGTCAATTACCACATAAAAGTTCAAAAAGAGCTGGGGTTTTGGAGCTGGGGTTTTGGATCAGCGGTAGAGCGCTCGTCTGGCATGTTCGAGGCCCTGGGTTAGATCCTCAGCACCACATAAAAATAAATATATAAATAAAATAAAGGTATTGTGTCCAACTACACCTAAAAAATAAATATTTTTTTTTTAAAGTTCAAACATAATGTCAAATCCAAAAACCACAGAGGAAAAAGTTCAGTTTCCAAGGGAATCAAAATAGCTTAACAATGTGAAACATTATCTAGAATATATCAGCATTAAAGTACTGATGAAACAATACATTGAGGATTTACAGTAATATCCAGAAGTTCCTTCCAATGTACATATAAATAGAATCATGGAAGCTTCTTATATTACCTGTTTTATGGCCTTATAGATTTCAGGAACCAACTGAAATCTCCATTTCACATTCCATCCTTTATCTCTAGATAAAATCTATTCTTGTTTTCAAGGTAGATTTTTAAATGTTCATATTTCTTATATCTCATTCGAGGAAATCATGTCTCAATTTTGGATGTTATCTCTTTTTATCTTGTATGTGAAACTCCAGCAGATTTAATAATATTGGTATTCATCACCTGTGAAACCCTCCACATGTCCTTCAAACCAATCAATTTGGAAGTCCCAATGTTTTCTGTGCCAATAAAATCACATGTGGAATTGGTAGATTTGATGCAGATCTGATTCTTCCTTGACACACTGGATTTCTAGTCGCCATTCAGTTTGGGTTTAGAAGATGGGGAAGTAGAGACGCTTCTTGGCCTCAGCCTCTAACAGAAGAGATGTAGAAGAGAGAGCGAGATCACAAGGAAGCTGGCTGTTGACTACAGGGCACTGCCACCTGTGTTGGGTGTAGCATTAGTTGAATTGGGAGCAGCAAATGCACTCTGTGAGGAGTTACTTGAAAGTGTCACAACAGCTGTTTGGTTTAAATAAATCTGCGTGGGTAGGAGCAGTGCCAGATGCAGCAACCCCAGCCCCAGCCTGGCCACCATCGCTCTGCCGGTGTCTGCTCCTTCGGTGTGCCATGTGTCTCGCTGGATGCTAGATGCGAGGAGATAGGATGGCTCCCGGAGGGTGCAGGCAAGATCGGTCTTCCATTTTAACATGTGTGAAATGGGGGGAACATCCAGCTTACAGAGACCTAGTGAGGGTAGAAGGAGATGTTGCATGTGTGACGAGATTTTCGAATACATCAGAATTTAACTGCATTTTGGAGAAATCCCATTGGTTTTGAGTCATTTTCAGGTATTCAAACATAAGTCTCATCTATTCCAGACCAACTTAAAACCACAGTCTCAACGGTCCCTATCATGCTCATTTCTCCCTTTGGCTTGTGCCACTTGAATGGGGATAGTGTAGGGGGTCATTTCTTGGGCCGCTGCCTTTCCTTTCCCATCCCCCGCTTTGGAGCAGAGGCACTTGTCTCTTACCTGGCTGGTGCTGCTGCTCTCTCAACTGATGTTTTTCCAGATCTGCTGTCTGTCACACTCTCTGAAAAGCAGCACACTTTCTGGTGACATTGGAGCCTCCCTCTACGTAGTTCTCTGATAATGGAGACAGGTTCCAGCTTGACTTCTTCTGATCCCTTCCTGCAGTCCACTCCTCGGCATCTTGCTTTGGGAGTGGGGCATCTGCAAGATAGTTCAAATCCAGGCAGCTTCAACGATGTGCAATGGACCAATGGAAACTCATTTACCTTTGCTGGTCAAGCTACCTCCCTCCCTCTCTCTCCTCCCCTTGATCAGAGGACAGATGTCCACCCTGATGCATAAACAGATGTATAACAGGAGAAAGTAGGTATTCATCATACGAGCTCCTCCCACTGCAATGAAATAATCTGTTGGATAGCCCTCTTGGTTGTAGGAAGAGACACACATTCAAAGGAAAGGAGAGATTAATGACTCACCATAGAGACACAATTCTCTATAATTCCTTCCTTGAATGAGGACCTGGATCTTCTTGTCTCCTGTTTATACAGGCCTCGAGGTGGCAGAGCCAGCTTGCATGCTTCTTGATGAGTCTAAAGAGCAAATCTAGCAGTTCTTTTGGGGCAACTTTCTTTATAATAGGGGAGTGTTTCTTGTCTCTTTGACTCCTTAGGTGCTAGTAGCCATTTCTCAACTCAAATGTAAGAAGCACAGCACATTACATGTTGGCCATCATCATTGTCACCTTGGATGTGAAAACTGGGCTTGGAAAACTCATATCCCTTCCCACAGGAGCCACAGTTATCAAGTGGCAGGTTTGATTTGAACTCATGCTTGTCTCCAAAGCACACCCCCTTCATCAGCTTGCTCCCTCTAACTACTGCTGGAGCCTGTCTGGTAGTCTAAAGACCTAGCTTAGTTCACAGGCTGGTATCATACTATAGTAAAGATTTATTAGGTGGCAAGGTCTATGTTTTATCATCCAACATAAATTTTTATTATTCCATTTAGTTAAAACTTCATAAAGTATTTATCTGAAAGTGGGACTAGTCTTACTCTTGTAGTGTGATCTGTTAGGGTGATTTTGTATCTGTGGTTCTTGTGAGAGGATTTGTGTGGTCTTCTGGACCTGAAATATATTTAAAGCAAGAGTTTGGAATCACTGATCTTGAGCATCAATTTCTGTTGTTGCTGGTCAGTAGGATTGAATGTTTGGTTGTCCATCTTTTTTCCAAGAAAAATCACAAGGAAGCACACACTTCATCAGAGGGACCCAGTTCATTTTGAAAGCCACCTCTCTTGAACTTTATAGTAGGTTTCCAGTCACTCATATCATCAGCATTCAGATGAAGTGGGAACCAAAGTCTGAGCAGAATCTACACCAGCCAGTTTCACATGGTTACATCCAAAGGCATAAAAATAATATTCCCCTTTACTCGGCTGAGTGAATATTCTCTTAAGTCAAGTTGCAAAATCATTCTATAATGTTTTATAATGGGCAAGTTTATAATACCAGAATAAAATTAATATAAAATTGCAGCCAGCCAGTCAGAAATGAAAAACCTCCAAAAGAAAATAGGCTGCAGTCAGTATCCTATTTTGGGGGAAAAAAAATTGATATTCCTCATGCTAGTAGTCTGAATGAGGAAGTCAGAACTAGGGACTCAATTTCCCATCACTAGATAGTAACCTAGAGGGGAAAAAAACACCAGCTCGGAATCACACTCACCAAAAACACGTCTGAATTAAGGAAATCTTTGTTTAAAGATACACTGTTTGCCCTCTCTCATGTGATCTAGGTGATATTTCCCAAGCCCCATCTCACCCCTCCTGCCTTAGTGCCCTTTCCTGAGTCACCTGACAGCAACTCCAAACTTCCTCAGTCCCATTCTCAGCAGAGGCCTGTGACAGAGAGAGGAGGACAGTGGCAGGGGCAGAGATCTGAGGAGATGCACAGGGAAGAGGAAGCCAGAAGGGAAACTGACGTTGGAGGGCTCTGACACAGGGCATGCAGCCAGAGAAGGAGAGCAGACTTTCCAGGCAGCTGAGTGCTCACTCCACTTCTCCTGGTTGGTGGAGGAGGAGAACCAGCAAGGTCTAAGCACTAGAATATTTAGGAGACAGCTATTTGGAAATACATTTGTGTATATGATAGATGTTCTATCTGATGTTTAAATTCAGAGGTTCTGTTTGCTGTTTATATTCCAATGACAATTTGGATTTCCACAATATTGATATAATATTGAACACCCTTCTGAAGTGAATAGTTTTTTGTTGTCTTCCTCACATTGGAGTCATTTGAAAATTACAATGAATTAGTTAATATCCACAAATGACTTTAGATTGGGTTGAAGTTGAGTCTGAAATTACCTCCATATTTATCACAAAGACGTGTTAGCCCAGTGGTAAGTAACCCATATCGCCTGGCAGCCTGAAGTGCTGATGAGGTGCTGTTCCTTCTCTTTAATGTTTTATTTTGTGCCAGGGATTGAACCCAGGGGTTTTCAACCAATAAGCCAAATCCCCAGCCCATTTTTAAATTTTGAGACAGGATGTCGCTAAGTTGCTTAGGACCTTGCTAAATTGCTGAGGACCTTGATAAGTTGTGAGGCTGGCTTTGAATTTGTGATCCTCCTGCCTCAGCCTCCCAAGCCACTGGGATTAGAGGCATGCGCCACTGTGCCCAGCTTCTTTCTTCCTGTTTTGAAATGGAGTCTTGCTGTATTGACCAGGCTGGCCTCAAACTCCCAATTCTCTTGCCTCAGCCTCCTGAGGAATAACTGAGATTACAGGCACATGCCCCATTTTTAAAAATTCTTTCTTGTTCTCTTTTCTTTTCTCTTTTCCAATCTGGGAATGGAACCCAGGGCCTCATGCATGCTAGGCAAACACTTTATTGAGCCAACCTCACCCACCCATCCACCCATCCCTGGCTCCATTTTGCTATTTTCACTCTCCTCCTCCTCCTCCTCCTCCTCCCCCTCCCCCTCCCCTCCCCCTCCTCCTCCTCCTCTTCTTCTTCTTCTTCTTCTTCTCCTTCTCCTCCTCCTCCTCCTCCTCCTCCTCCTCCTCCTCCTCCTCCTTCTTCTTCTTCTTCTTCTTCTTCTCCTTCTTCTCTCTCTCTCTTTTACTATTTTAACACATCTTTAATATGTATAGTTCAATGAAATTAAGTTCATTTATAAGTGGGTATGGTTATATACCAACAAAATTATGTTTCTGTACACTACGCTATATTCCCAGCCCTGGTTTACTACAAGTTCTTAAGGTATGCATATGATCCTTTTTATATGGTTCACAGCCATTCCATTTTGTTACAGAAAACATTATCTTAATGTCTAATATCTATTTATTTAACAAACTAAGTTGACATTAAGGAACTTGACCTTCTAATTTGACACTAAAATGCTCAGGGTTTTCAATGTATGTTATAGTCTTTTTTGGAACTTAAGATTTTTTTCCCCTTTTTTATTAATATTTTATTTGTTTTAATTAGACATGACACTAAAATGCATTTATGCATTTTGATATATTATACATAGATGAGATATAATTTCTCATTGTTCTGAGTATACATGTAGAATGAAACAGACATTTTGCTATTTTCAACACAAAACTCGGCATTGCTATCTCCTTACATTTACAATCCTACAGTCTCTGGACATCTCTGTAACAAGGGAACCATACTTCCCAGGAATGACAGAGTCATAATATTTGTGGACCAGAAGCTACTATAATGGCTGCTACTTCAAAACTCATTTCCAAGGGGCCTAAACTTCTCCATTTTTCAGACAAAACACAAAGGCCCAACATCAGTCTCCCATACTCCAGAACAGAAGAGGGAAAAAGGAATTTCAGAATAAGGAATTTAAAGCTAAATGAATGAGAAGAATATCAATTTACCAGAATAATTAAAAATTATGACAATAAATTTGTGGGAATCCAAAGAAAATGCAAAAAAAAAAAATTCAGCACATTTGAAAACTTTTGATAGGATATGAAAGAACTTATCTTCATATATTATGAATATACTCAGTAATTTAGGGATGTATAAAAATTACATTTGTTGTGTTACATCAACACAATGGAATATTACTCAGCAATAAAATATTTTTATACCATCAAGTCATGAAAAGATTTGAAGAAAACTTAAGTTCATATTACTAAGTGAAAGAAACCAGACTGTTTGATGACAAACTGTCTGGTTCCAACTATATTATAGTGGCACCCCCTCCTCCGCAGAAAATCTTAACTAAGCTTCTCCAGAAATCTTCACCATAATAGATTTTAGGACTATCAGCAAAAGAGTCTCTACAAAAGAGTTCAATATAGGTAAACTTTCTATTTTCCTGTTGCTCTATTTTACTTGGCCACTGGTCTGGAAGAAATTAGCACTCCAGGTGCTGAATGCCCCTTTAGTAGTTTTTCACAAACATTTATCAAGTATAGTAGTTTGTAGAAGTGTGTTTGCAAATGCAAAATGTGATAATAAAAATACGAATCCTTTAACAAGACCTTTGGCCTCGAGCTGGAGCTTCACAGAGATGTCTACATTTCTAAGATAAGAGGTTACTAATTGGGAAGTTACTAATTGGACTCCCTGGTAACAGCTGGCAGAGGGAGGAAAGAAAGGGGAGAAGAAGCTCTCCCCTTTTCAGAAGCTGTCCTTGAAGGGTTAACTTGCCCAGAACAGTGAAAGAATGCTTTTATGTGAACTTCTGCAGGCTGTGAGCTTCTGAGCAGCCTCCCCTTACATGCTGGGTATAAAGTTCTGAGACTACCTGAACTCAGGGTTCAGGGGATTTGACTACAGTAAAAGCTGTGCCCTCTGAATGTGGCTACAGCCAAATAAAACTGTTTCCTGCCTCATCTGTCCCCTACAACAATGTGACACTCTAGAAATGGCAAAACCATGGAGACAATAAAAAGATCAGCAGTTGCCAGGGGTAGTAAGGAGAAAGGGATCAATAGGTGGAACATTGGGAATTTTTAGGGCAGTAGAACTATTCTATATGATGCTATAATGGTAGATATGTGTCATACATTTATCTAAAGCCATAGAATATATACCACCAAGAGTGTCAAACCTAAAATATGGACTTTGGAGAGTTGCATGCAGTAGTCCATACCTATAATCCCAACTACTCAGGAGGCTGAGGCAGGCAGGTCATTAGTTCAAGGCCAGCCTAGACAATTTAACAATAAATAAATGCATAAAAAGGACTTTGAGGAACAAAGACACATTACTGTAGGCTCATCAGATGTACTACTCTGATGGGAAATGTCAATACGTATGTCTGAAGGCAGGGAGCATATGGAAAAAATATTTGTACCTACTGCTCGATTTTGCTTTGACTCTAAAATAGTATATGTTAACAAATCTAAGGAAGAAATAAAGAAATAAGAAATAAAGATATTTTTGGACTAAATTAATTGTATTTGTTAAAAGTGATACTGTAATGTCACTCTCAGTGGCTTTTAAAATGGTCATTTTTTTCTCTCCTGTTCCTAACAGCATATGACTGAATTCAACGCTAAACAAAGTTATATTGGACACTGGTTTGGAATTTCTGAATATACATTCTAATTTTTGGTTTTAGTTTTCATAAATGACATTTTTTAAAAAGGAGACTGGGGATGTAGCTTGGTGGTAGAGTGCTTGCCTAGCATGTATAAGGCCCTGGGTTCAAATGGACAAAAAAATTAAGAAAGGAGTAATTGCTCCTTCTGCTCTGCCTTAAGGGAGGGCAGGATAAGTCAGAAGCAGCCAAAGTTCTGGAAAAAATAGAAGTTTGATTCTGGACTTGTATACACTTGGTCTGTAATATAACACTTCTCTCATTGTCCTGGATTATTACTACTATATAGTTAATTGGGCTTCTTACAGACCACCTTAGTATTTGTTATTTTTGCTGTGACTCATCCTAACTCCATGATTATTTGTTTTTGCATGAATCCCATTGACCTGAGGATGAAATCCTATCATCTGCACTTCTGTTCCCTGCTCTCCAGGCATGATCAAAGGGATTCCCACAGAAAAAGACAGCTGGCTTGCCTATGTGCTCACCATCTTGATGCTACACTTAAAAGATAAAAAAATCAGTGCATGTGCTTGCCTCATGAAACATTCTCACACTTGTTAGAATTCTACCATCTGCTACATATACCATATCACCTTCCATTTTACAGATGGGAAAACATTCACATGTGATTTGTCCCATAGGCAAGACAGTAAATACTTAAATTGGAAAACAAAACTTCAGAATTAGCATTGTTATCTAAAGAGGAGGCGAAAATGGAGACACAGGTACATCATAAAGTTCAACTGAGAGTTGTACTTTGCCTTCTGTTTTAAGGAGCAGCGGTTTAAACTGCGCAGATTGAGGCTGGCGAGTCTAGTCTCACTGCCTGATAAGTTATCCCTGTCCTTCCTAGCCTGTCCTTGCAGGTTCTTCCAGAACCTCTGGTATAATTAATGCCAAATTAAAAAAAAAAAAAAAAACTGCAAGCTTCTCACATATAAAAGCAATAACAATCAACCTCCATCCCAATTTGAATGCTGAATCTCTATCTTTGACCACATGTTGCTCTTTCTTGCTGGGAGAATGGTTATCTATGTTTTTGCCGGTGGCTCTTTGCTCATTTGCTGGGATGCAGCTGGGGGTTACTTCAGCCTGTTTCAGATGCCTCCCTCTGCTTTAGGAGCAAAGCCACCTTCACAATAGTAACTGACTAACTGCCAGCCAGTGGGCAGTTGAGAGAGCGGCAAGTAATCGTATTTGACTATTTATATTCCAATTGCAGAATTCAAAATTTGCCTTCAAGTTTTTCCTAAATTCTACTCAGAATACTGAGGCAGGAGGATTACAAGTTCAAAGTCAGCCTGGGCAATTTAGCTAGACCCTAAGCAACTTAGAGAAACTGTCTTAAAATTTAAAAATACAAAGGACTGCAGATGTGGCCCAGTGGTTAAGTGCCCCTGGATTCAATCTCTGGTACAAAAAAAAATCATAAATTCTTGACTCTCATTGTCTATGACAGATAATAAATGACTATTATTGTTTTAAACCACTAAGTTTGGGAGAGATTTGTTATACAGCAAGAGATAACAAATACCCAACCAAAATCTTTTCAATCCACAGCCACAACATCTTTTCCCATGAAATATCTGTTGGAATATGCTCTTCCTAACCTCAGAAAGTGTTCTCTGGAAGTTAATAAGGAACTGATCTGATAAACTGATAGAAGCTACTGTTACCGTAATATGTTAACCATATATCTTCTTTCTACTAAAACATGTATATTCTTAAAAACTCTTCCAGCTAAAAGACAATAGGTGCTTACCTACATAAATTACTGGGCCAGACTTCTGTGAGAGGCACAGGTGGGCAAAAAAGGGACTCTTGCTTTAAGACCTTCCAAAATAACAAGGGAGACAAGAGGCATAACATCCTGATGATGTTATAACCTCACATCTTAACAAAAAGCAATATGGATTACTTCTAGGAGAAGAGAAGACAAAACAGCCTTTGAGTTATGAGAAGCAATAACAGAATTCCAAAAGAAGGAAATGGTGGAAACTAAGGTCTATGACTCATGAAGCTCTGTTTGAGGAGGTGGCCTTCTGCAGTCCTATATGAACAATAATAATAAGTACCCACTTGTTGAGAGTTTATCATGCCAGGCACATATACATGACATAGTTGAATCTCCGTAGCATTATCTGTACTGGAATTGCTAATATCTCCTTTTTACAGATGAAGAAACAAATGTTCTCTAAGAAGCTTGCCCAGTATCATTCAGGTAGCAAATAGAGAAGTCAGGGGTACACTCAGATCTTCAGATGTCAAAACCAATGCTCTTTCTACTACACCATGATGAAAAGAAACAACTTTCCCAAGACTCAGAACATACACATGCATGATCCCTGCATCTTCCAACGCCAATTACATTACCAATCTTTCCTTCAAAAAAAAAAAATGCCATTTGGATGTGTTGACAGCTTAGTTTTTATCTTAAAGGAGCCAGTATGTCTTTAGACAAATCAATTCCAGGAGGAGAGTTTTTAAAAAATGTTGCGGTAACTCAATGGCATCATCCAAGGGAGACAAAAAAGTTGTCACAGGAGGCCCAGGGGCTTCTGTGGTAAAAACACATTTTCCTTCTTGCTCATGTCTAAACCTTGTGTGTTCTCACTCCACTGTTCAGGGCCTGACTGAGTCAACCTCTATGAATTCAAGCACCACACTCATTTTTATCTGGCCCCATTAACTTTTCAACATTTGGCTTTACAATCTGTCAATAGAACCCAAGTCTTTTGGGTGAAAAATGAGTAGTATTATTCTTTTTATCCTATCTTTTTCTTTCAGTATTTTTAAAGTATAATTTACCTTACCCGGCTCTTAAGGAGATAGCTCAATGACAAATCACATGTACATCTGTCTGCATGACCCTGTCCAGATGAAGATGGAGGTAGAACTTACCACTCTCATGCTCTTCTCATTAGCAACACCCAGCAGCACCACAATGCACAATGACCAGAATTCTGACTTTTATTAACATAGTTTGTTTTACCTATTCCTCAAATACATGGTCATGGATTGATGCAGCATGTACCCTTCTGGGTCTGGCTTCTTCTGTTAATTGTTTCTGCATTCCATCCACACTGTATGTATCAGCAATTTTTGTTTTATTACTGAGTTCCATTCCATTGTACTGAAAGCCACTTTATACAAAATAGCTCTGAGAAATTACTTAGATATACTTAGATATACTGGGCACAGTGGCACACACCTATAACTGCAGCTGCTCTGGAGACTGGGGCAGGAGGATTGCAAGTTCAAGGCCAGCCTGGGCAACTTAGCAAGACCCTGACTCAAAATAAAATTAAAAGGAATAGGGATATAGGTCAGTGGTAGAGCACATGTTTAGCAAGTGCAAGATCCTTAATTCAATCCCCTGCATCACACATGCTAGCATGTGCATGCATGTGCGCGCGCACACACACATATATACTTAGTCAGAATTTGAAATCATCCTTTATATTTTTTGCATCATGTCAAAAATTTGCATACCAAACCTCTGACATAAGAGACATGGCTTTCCTTATTATTTATAACTGTTTTCATCTTGTCCTCTTGTTCCTGCTTTCATTGAAAACAGAAGAAAAACACAGAGGTTGAAAATAATTCAGTATCTTTTCACGTAAAACAGTGTGTATCCACCTAAATGGTTCTGGAATAAATATTAATTCCATTCAACAGTCCCAACCCCAATTAGGGCCACTTCGCTCTTCTCAGGTGTTCCTCATTCAAAATAGCAGAAGGTAGAGTTTCAGACAAAAGTTCCCTCCAGGCTTTTGCTGGTCTCCAGTGAATGAGTGGCTGCCCGCTGAGAAAGTCTGGTTCCTCCTCGTCTCTTGTGTATCATGATACCACTCTCTGTGGTACTTGGCAGTCCCTGCCAGAGCCTCCTGTGGGAGATCCCTGCACTCCGCCCTCTTCCCATTTCAACTCCAGGCTATCCACTCAACCAGTCCATGGGTCCCAGGAACTCTCAGCTGCCTGTATACCAAACTGAAGGATGGGGATCCTCTGTAGGGTTGCCTTCCGGCCCACCCTCTTAGTCATATTCCTCAGACACTCCTAAAACTTCACTGGTGCAGCCCCGTGTTCAGCGCCATGTCAAATGCATGGCCTCCCTATGTGGGTTGGGATTCTCCGGTGAAACACCTAGGAGGCCATGACTAAGCCACACAGCAGAAACCCCAACTTTTTTGAGTGTTCCCATTGCCCCTTCCTGGCTTTGCTGGGAAGGTTCAGCCCTGAGGGAGTCAAATCATTCCCATCTGACTCTATGTCCTGCTCTTTCACCTCTCCTTGTCCCATGTGACAAAAGTCATATCCAGCCTTTAAACACAGTAGTTTACCAAAGTGTTCTTAAGTTTGACTACACATTAGAATCACCTGGGAAACATTTATTCTTTAAACAGTGGTATTTGAACTTGATCTCAGATTTAATAATACAATCAGTCTCTGGAAGTAAGTTTTAGGCTTTAATACTTTTTTAAGCCTTCCCACATGATTTGACATGCTTCCAGGATTGGAACCCACTGCATGTAATCAATGAAACTTTTTCCCCCGTGGTGCCAGGGATTGAACCTAGTCCTTGAGTATGCTAGGCAGGCACTCTGGCCCTATATCCCCAAGCCTAACTAAACTGTTCTTATTAAGGCTTAACCCTTAATAAGTAAAGGGAAATTTGGGGATTTAGAACATTTTACTCTGACAATAAGACAATGTAGTGCTAAAGACACAAGATTGAATAACAAATAAATTGTCCTCCTTTGTGAAGACAGGGATGGGGTGTATCTTTCCCAATTCTAATATCCCTGACTTTTCTTCTTTTAGCTAGATTTTCCCATAAATACCAGATATTTATCTCATATAACTGAGAAACTGAGAAAGGCAAAAGGGATAGGTGTTTAATTTGTAGCAGATGGAGCAAGGTAGGGAATAAAAATTCAGTGTGAAAGTTCAGGCTGGTTGAGTCAGGAGAGAAAGATGCTAAGCCTCGATCGATCACTTAGGAAGGGGACATAGACTGTCTCTTTATGGAGTGTTCCTAAAGAGAGAAAATGTCCTTAATGTTGAGAAAAGAGCAAGGAACCACTTCTGAAGAAGAGAAGTAAAGTTCTCTCTCATCCTTGCCTAGGACACTAGGGAAATGAGTGTTAAACATGATCCATTGCACTGAGAACACAAACTTAGAAGCAGAAACTTTATAGTTGGGCACCTTCAAACTGAACACCCCCCCCCCCCCGAGAGAGAATGAATAAAGGTAAGAAATAGAACTACAGTTACTTTAATCTCATGATGTTTTCAAGAGGAAGTTTAGCTAATCTATGAAGACTCCTCCCCCAAAAGTTAACCACAGAGACTGAGAATTTGAGTCATCATAAATCAAAATAACCTTTGAAAAACAAACTCAGAGTGCAAAGCCATAATTATCTCAAGTTGCTTTCTTGCCAGCAAGCAGTTTTTGACCAAAGAAACTTGAGATACTAAACAATATCACCAAATTGTCAATTAAATATTTCTACATAAGTAAATTATTTTAAAAATGTCAATAAGAAATAAAGTAATTAAAACTTTCAGGACACTTATCTTTAATTTTTAATTTCAGAAATGTAGGAAGGAGAATCATAGCAATAACTTAGAAAAGGCATAAAAAGGGCTGGGATGTAGCTGAGCAGCAGAGCGCCTGCCTAGCATGCAAAACCCTGCATTCAATCCCAGCAGAGCAAAAAGCAAAACAAACAAATGAAAAGACCCAGAAAGAGTATAAAAATAAATATTCCTGTATTTTTAATTAGCCAGTCAAAAACACTTGCTATTTCTTCTTTTATATTATTGTTCCTACTGAAGTTGTGGCTATATTTCTTTTTGCGTTTGTTCTGTTTTGATTTTTTTTTTTTTTTTCTTTTTTCACCTCTTGCTGTAGGGTTGGAGATCAAACCCAGGTCCTCATACATGCTAGACAAATGGTCTATCACCTAGCTACATCCCCAGGCTCTTGTTTGCTTTCTTTTAACAATAGGATGCTGCTTGATTAAAATGGCAAAACAGGGCTACATGCAGCTCACGTGTGAGGCTTTGGGTTGATCCCTAGAACCAGGAATCTGAAAATCTCATGGATTTCACAGGCAGGAATATGGCCAGCCTCCTAGGGGCTGGGATACCATTAGGAAGCTGGCAGAATTGTCTTTCCAGCTGTTTTGGACTCTGCTCAGATTTTCTCTCTATTGCTCTCCTTTTCTTTCTATAGTATATAGTCCAGTATATTTCCCCTTACTAACCAGTTACCAACCCCAGCCCAACTCTGTTCAAGATGAAGAGGGCCCATCAGCTGTAAGCTTCACAAAGTCAGAACTTGGTCCCAATTCAACATTATCCGATGGGATATAACTGGCCTGCTAGGATCAAAAGGCAAATCTGGTCCACTCAAACTTGGGGATAGGGGAAGGGGTGCTGTGCGTCACTTAGTCTGTCACTAACTTTAGCAAGGATAAGACCTCCTGAGACGATAGCATGGGCACGTGAAAAGGGCAATAGGAAGGAATGACAGAGGTGACAGAGGAAGAATTGGCAACCTCCAACTAGGGTGTACAGGTTTTGATCTCCAGGAAATTTTAGCTGGAGTAGGAGGTGAAAAAAATGACCATAGCTTTTTCAATAGGTCCTTCCTTTTTTAGCCTTTGAAGAGCATTACATGCTGGCTTTCACAAAATAGGCATTAAGCGATATGTACCAAATGAATAAACAAAAGGTGAACTGAAATAGATTTCTGGTAAACAATATCCAATAAGAACATGCTGTTTTTTTTCATTGAGATTGTTTTCTGGACCTGTGTCAAAGTTCTATAGCTCTCCTCCTTATGGCCTAATTAGTAGTCATCTAGAAGAAAATATACTGCTCAAAATATACCAAAATAGTATTCTGAGACTCTTCACCAGCTAGGCCTACTTTCTAGGATTTAGTGAACAGGAGCCTTGAACTAGACAGGAACAAAACAGAATGAGGTGAGGTGACAGCATTATTACCCAATTCCATACCCAGCCAATTCTTGCAGCAACCCAGTCACTAGAGGTCCCAGTTTCTGTTGTGAAAAATAGAAATACTTGCATAATGTAAAATTCATTCATTCATGATTTTTTAAGCCTTGGAAAGGTAATTTTCTATAGTCAGGATTCACATGGATATGGTGCTGAAATCTATTGCTTGAACATTTAACAAATTTATTTAGTGCTTGCTCTGTGCCCAATCCTCTGCCTCACATTAGACACATAGTTACTATGGGATAAACATGTCTCACAACCTACCAGAGACTCTGGATTCTATTTTTTTATGTTTTTAACTTTTATTTAAAGAGATGGGAATCTTCCCATGTTGCCCAGACTAGGCTCAAACTCCTGGGCTCAAACTGATCCTCCTGACTTAGCCCCAAGTTCCTGGTACTACAGATATGTTCCACCATGCCTAGCTTAGATTCTAAACAAATGCATGGCTGTGTACGTTGATGCAAAGAACTTACACTCTATAGGACTTAGACACTTCTGCTAAACTCTTATTGAATTCTTCATTGTATTCCCACTGCAAAAGAACATATAGGCTTAAATAATTATGAAGTGTCATGACTGATGCTAAGAGGCATACAGGAGAAGGGATGGCTATTATGGAAAGAATATGGGGCATGCCCAGTATTTCTTCCCTTATCTAATCTCACCCAGCTTCTCTTCAGGGCAGGCCCTGTCACTCATAACTGCACAACAGCATGGGATAAGGCTAGTTAAAACCCAATCTTTCGGGACAGGAGAACAAGTAAACAGGGATCTGGGAGTTGGAGAGCATGGCTGAGATGTCAAGAGGACCTGAAAAAGGGTATGCCCTAATGCCGTATAGAAACCCCCCAGCTGCAGGTGTAACACACCCCAAGATACAGAGCAAAGCCATTGAGAACTGAACTACATGAATCTCGGCACCAGTCAGAAAACCTGGGTGGCCAGGAGAGACCTCAGAGTATGGCAAGGCTTTGAAGTCTGTCTGCACTAACCCTGGAGCAACCAGTAATGAAGACAGAGCACACAGTCTGATCCTAACCAGGCTAATTGCCTGATAAAACAAAATCAAACAAACAAAAGTTCAACAATCTCCAGATGATTTTAACAGGACAGAGAGTTCTTTTAACTATCCAAAATGTCAGGGCTAGGACTTGCATGAGGTGAATGAACTAGTTGCTTCGGGCACAAACTTCAAAAGGAGTGGGGGAAAAAAACTCAGTAATCAAGGTCCATAGTATTCACAGTGCAGTATCTTAAAAAAAATCAAAATTAATGCAAAAAATCCATAATAAAAAAATAATAAAAATGTTAATAAAGGCAGGATCGGTATTACTGATTTTTCCTGTTGCCTCAGGTTCCAATGAGATTCAGCCCAACACCGTTCCTTAGCCCAAAAACCAGAACATCGGGGAGCACCATAGAGTCATCCATATCCAACATTCCAAGACCCAGAGCAGGTGGAGAAGAATGGAGAGTAAATGCTGCCGGGAGGCAAATGGAATACACCCAGCATTTCTAGAAAGACTCAGAACTTGTTGTCTCCATGACTCACTGCAGGAAGCCACCAATGAATTACTTGAGGGTCTTCTCTCAGTACGGCAGCCAGGGAGATTTTAGGTTTAACCTTGGGAACTATCTGTGGCTCTCCCACACAATACATTGCCCAGTTGCAGATGACCCTTATCTCCTCTCTACAAGGAAGACCCCTCATAGTGGCTCTGGAGATGGGCGTACCCATTGGGAACTGGACAACCCACCTTCAACCTTTTATGATAAAGAACATTCTATGGAAGGCCTTTGATGTCTCCCATATCAATAAAGCAGGCACGGGCTCCATTTGACCAGTAGTATAGAAACTGAATCCATATAATCGGCTAGTCTGTTCAGCCCCCGCTTTCTGAAAATATTTTCTGTGTCCTGTGGGGGGGGGGGTGTCATTTTATTTTTCTTAGCTTTTATTTCTCAGCCAGCTCATTCCACCAAGGAGAACCCCATTCCCATCACCTGCACTGGATGCGGGCAAGAATTCACAAAGGCAAGTCGGGTTTGGTGGTGCCTGTGGCCCCAGCTACTCAAGAGGCTGAGGCAGGAGGATCTCTTGACCAAGAAGTTCCACCTCAAAACAATAATGACAACAAAAAGACAAACAGGTAAACTACTGAAAACGAGGATCTGTTGGAAGAACTGGCATGGAGTGGTTGAAATCCCTGGCTCCACCCAGCTAAAGAACATATGTCCCAGGGATTTGAAAAATGAATTAAGCTGTTCCTTCATAAATAGTGTGTTTTTCTGTATATATATATTATGTTTAAATGGAAAGAGTATTTTTTGTACAATTACAGGAGAAAAATTCATGCATATATTGGTAGGTAAAACGAAGGACAAAAAAACAGTGTCCAGTTTAGGAATGAAATCATTTAGCCATCAAAATTAAAAACACAAAAGACTCAGGGGCTGACTTGAACACATTCTTACTGTCACAGAGGAAACAGAACTTGAGCATTAAGAATAATAAAAAGAAGAAACACTATGGAATAAAACATATCTTACCTGTTTAAATTCATGAATAATAAAACACAATCTCAGTGGTCATCACTGGGTGATAAGAGGAAGCCCATTCATTATTTTGAATAAAGTGTCAGCCCTCTATCTGCCTTTCCTGTATCCCAACTTCAGAGGAACTTAAGAGTTGACAGTGAGTCTCTCTTATATATCATGTCAGGTAATCAATTAAGGAGTGGAAAAATTAGAATAGCAGGATTTTGCAGTTTCTAATGGTTACTAAGCTCTCAAAAAGAGAGGCAGGCAGAGAGTCAGATCCTTGTAAAGGAAGCACTGACCACTTGTGGAATCCTGATGTTAATGGGATTGAACCTACATCTGATCAAACTTTTAAACATAACTGCCAATTTCTAGGAACAGGAAGCCACCTGCAGCTCATTAAACAATACCAATGCAATCAGTAAGAATCCGGGTGCAACATAAGGAGATATTACAGCATAAATAACCAGTTTTTCAATGAAGAAATTGTAAGGAAAAGAAAGAGAAAAAGAGAGGGCATCTGTAGATCAAAGGAGACATAACAACCAGTTGTAATATATGGACCATATTTAGATTCTGATTCCAAAAAGCTAAAATATAAATGAATGAGTGAATTTATAAATGAATAAACAAATGAATGAATAAAATCAAAGAAATGTAAGCACTGCTGGAAATTTGATATTTCTAAGGAATTACTACCCATTTTTAAAGTGTGTTCATGGTGGTGTGAATTTTTTAAAGAGTTCTTTTCTTTTAGAGGTACACAGGAAGTCTTGTTTTATTTTGTTTTTGTTGTTGCGGTACTATGGATTGAACCTATGGACTCTCTACCACTGAACTACATTCCCAGCACTTTTTATGTCTTATTTTGAGAAAGGTCTCAAGGCTGGCCTCAAACTTGTGATCCTCCTGCCTCAGCCTTCTGAGTAGCTCGGATTACAGGTACATGCCCCTGTGTCTGCACATGTGAGGTTTTTATAGCTAAAATTAACTTTAGGGGACTTGGAAAGAATCGGGAACTTGGATGGCAATATGAATGATGCTGAGTAAACACTGAGTTGATGGCTGTTGAGACAGAGTGATAGCTCCAAAGGGATTGCTATTCTTTGTCTAGTCTTATTGTAATTTTCTATAATAACATAAAGGACTCTTCTCATCTCATGTATTATAATTATGAAAGAAAAATAACAAGTTAAGCTCTTAAATACACAAACCCTCACTTAAGGCTCTGGCTGGCATCAAACTTAAACTCCCCAAAGAGTAAAAAGGTAGAGATACAGAAGCTGAAGGAGGAAAAGGATTCAGAGGGTCCTGTATGTGATGAGGGAATTTGAAAAATGAATTAAGCTGTTCCTTCATAAATAGTGTGCTTAGATGAGGACATTTAAGCTCTACCTCCTCCTAGTCTGTTTGCATCAGGTATCAACCTGGAAAAATTGTGCCAAAGCCAAGGCTAAATGGAAATTAATTGTGTTAGACTAAGTATTAGTAACTAATATGTCTATAAGTTTATTGTTATTATTTCTGTTTAATGAGTGGTCTTTCTTTTCATTTTAGTAATAACCTCAGGGTTCAGATTCTTTCTCCAAGGTCATTTGAATGCTAAGTGGTAGAGGATGCAATGACTATGAGAGCTGCGTTTTCCTCTGTTATGCTTCCTTGTCTCCACCCTGACTCACTATGACTACTGGTGGACTGTCACTCCGTACCCAGTCTACCAGCATACGAGTGGTCATGAGATGGAGGTGCACCAATTACAAGTCCCCAGGCTTCCAACCACAATAACTGGATCAATGTTGGGCCCTAACCCAAGAAAAGTCAATTCAAATCTTTCCAGATGTTGACACATGAGACAGTTCTCTCTTTCCAGGTGAAACTGGGAGTGTGTGGGTCTAGGGCTTCCCGGATCATCCTCAGTGATGTATGAACGGGGTGTGGCAACAGAATTGGGCCAAAAAAGACAGTTTACAGTTCAACCTGTTGTTTGACTTCAGTTATATGAGCCAAAAGTTTCCTGTTACAGTTAAACTAATTTTAGTAGGGTTTTAGCCTTTGGTTTTTTGTTTGTTTGTTTGTTTGTTTTAAGTTAAAACCAACTGCTATAAGGCTTCCTTCACACAAAGTCTTCCCAAGCAACTCTGCCACCCAGAAATTGCATTTCCCATTAAAAGTGGAGGCCCCTGGAGGTTATTCTCAGTAACCTGGCACATGTTACATTCCTCTAGGATTCTCAATATTCAATCACTGAACAAATGGTCACTAAGGGTCTACCATACTAGAGGGCAGTAACCTCTTGCGCTGTGTCTGCCCAGTACTTCCCTTTCCTGGAGTGTGTCTTGTTCTTAGAATTATCTGCAGTCTAATACCTCAGAGTGGACACCTGACCCAAGGTAGCTAATGAAGAGCCTTTCTTCAGAATTTCTAAAGGCCCGAAAATGGGCCTCTTCCTCTTCAGAAAAGGCATCTATGAGACTGAAAACTCAGGAACTGTCAAGGGCCATGTTCTTCCGTGTGGACAACTAAAAGTCACATAGGGAAAAAAGCAGAGACGAGATGTAGAGAGAGCCTTGCCAGCTTTTGTTGGCTCCACTGGCTCTCAGACACCAGCAATATACCTGATCTTGCTGGAGTTGGGTTTTCAGATATTTTCTGGGATTCTTTAATTTGCTTGAAAGTTCTAATTGCATTTCTGTCATTCCTTTGTGATGAATTTAATGTATTCCCTCACAATGCCAGTTTTTGAGGACATTTAAGCTCTCAAGGACTTTAAAGGAGAGTTTGACAGCAGGTAAGAAAAGATAGTTGGTTGTTTATTGGGTGCTGAGTTCTGAGAAGGCAGTGGGCGCAAGTCAAGGTGTCTCAGTCTCAACACTACTGACTTTTAGGCCTGATAACTCTTTGTTTTTATGGGATGTTGTCCTGTAAAGTATAGGCTCTTAGACAGCATCCCTGGTCTCTACCTTCTAAATGCCAGTAGTACCTGCCTCCCTACCACCAACACAACCACTGGTCATTCAAATAAAAAAATGTGCACAGACGCTGTCAAACGACCCCTTGAGATGGAGGCAAAAAAGATACTTCCACTCAATGTTTTCATATTAGCAGAGGGGTGTGTTGCCTAAAATGTGGTCACCATAAAATAATGACTGCCTTGTAGAAGAAAAACATGATTTGCTCAGAAAAGTATCCTTTGTGGCCAGATGTTGACAGTTTGCAAGCAGCCTAAATTCCCCAGCAGTTCCTTGGCACGTGCCTCAGAAAGTTTGTAGACACTTTGTTGTTCCAATAAGATGAATCCCTCAGCCACCAATTCTGGCTCTGAGTCACTTCCTTCTGAAGAGACTTTTGTATTTTTGATGAAAGATGATTAAATTTTTTTCCATCAGAGAAGCTCTGTTACCCATGAAGAAGAACAACATCAATAGTCCATTCTCCAGAAGGCTGAAGCAGTCATGGCAACTCCATGGTATGGAATGCAGTGAAGACATATTATGCAATTCATCTTTGTTTTTCAGAAATCAAAACCAGAGGCCACTTAGATTATATCAGTGCTTTTGTAACTTCTGCAGTATCTTGTGAATTTTTATGGGTCCTCTGAATGGGACACATATGATAAATTTCCTTTTCTGTAAATAAGGTACTTGACATCAGCTACAGTGAACTGCTACAACCTCTCTTCATTTTTTCTAGGTGCTTAAGAAGAGATGTTTGAAGGCAAACATTCAACTTGCAAAGTTAGTTCTATGTGTTCTCTTTTATTTCTTTTGTTCTTTTTTTTTGGGGGGGGTCTAGAGCCTCGTGCCTGCTAAGCACATGTATCACTGAGCTACTCCCCTAGTCCAGCTCTCTGTAGTCATCTTCCCTCATAGCTAAAGTTTCATGGAATGATCTGTAAATCAAAGACAGCAATACCTACCTCACAGTGTTATAATGTAGATTAAATTAAAGGATAACACATTATATTTCACTAATTTTGAAAAAAATATATGCCCCCTACCATTTCTGAGCATCTTCAGAATGGGAATCTACAGCATCTTACAATCACCATCAGTAATGATCACAATCTAGCTGTCATCACCTGCCCATGGACCCTGGTGGTATGACTGACAGCTCAGCAAGTTTCAGCGAGCAGGCCATTTCAGAACCATTTTGCAAGGAAGGAGTGTGGATCCTGGTGTTCATGAAAACCTTCTGCTGATTCCTTCAGAGAGACCAGACCAAAACTTGCAGAATACGAGGAAGAGGCATGGGAGGAAATCCCAGAGGTAATAAGAGAGCATGTTATGTGAAATGCTATGTCATCCACTGTCTTCAAGGTACAGAGGACAATATCTGTTAGACAAACGACAACCTCAACAATTCTAAGTCATAGAGTGATTCAGAAAAGAGACACTCGGATGCAAAATAAACTTTCAGTAATTCCATTATTTGTGTTTACCTTTCTCTGTATGCACAAGAGTGATATATGATGAAGAAGCAATGCCCAACTAAGTCTAAAAGAGCTCTTTCACTAGGTAGACCACAAAATTCTATATGACAATGAAGTATTTAATTTTTTTTTTCAGTGCTAGGGATTAAACCTAGGGCCTTACCATGCCAACCAAGTGCTCCACCCTGAGTCCCAGCCCCAACATTTACTAATAGTTTAATTGCATATTTTTTCACAGGGACAAAATGATGGTGTACTTCACACTTCTTGTCGTTTTAGATTTAAGGGAATACAATACAGAAAAGGCCAAGGATAGTAGCATACCACATCCATTCTCAACAAACTGTGTGTGTTGTTGTTATTGTTTTTAGGACTTTATAGTTGTAAAATCTGTTTGAATCAAGAGGCAACATTTGAATAAATCTGAAAATTTAATATGGGCTTAGTGTCATATATTCTAAAGCTTCCAGAACCCTTCAAAATGAGCTAAGCCACATTTGTGTTGCTGAGATGATGAGCCACCAGAGGGCAGCAAAGCACCTCAATACCTTTTCCTCAGCTTCACTGAGATGATTCAAGTAGGTGGGGGTTGTTCGGTTGGTGTTGATTTTTGTTTTGTCTTGGTTTTTGTTTATATTTTGGAAGACTTTATTATATTAGTGAAATTACATTTCTTTAAAGCTGAAACATGAGATATTAGAACATTCACTGCTGATTATTCTAAAGGAAATGTTTTTGAGCATATTCCCAAATTTCTGAGTTTCCATCTGTTACTCATGCTTAAGATTCATATATTAATGAAGAATGGAAGATAAAAACTTTCATTTTAACCGAGTAACCAATTAAATTAATCTCGGTGGTTTTGGCAGAGGAATCCTTTGCAAGATTGATGTTCTATTATAGGAGTCTGGAAAGCAAGACCAAGTATAATTGCCGGAGCCTCTGAAGTCCTCTGAGTTCTACATTAAAGAAAATAAAACATATTTCTTAATCTAATTTGTGGCCCTCTTTAAGTATAGTCATTAAAAACAGAGGAACAATAAACTAGGGAGATGTGATGTTCTCAGGGCACCACTAAATAATAATTTCATTTGTACTGCAAATAAATAATCATAAATGAAAAAACTTCTACTGATTGTCCTAAAAAGAATGACAGAGAGTGGTATTGTAGCTGATTCCTTTTCATGGGATTTTGAATCATTCTTTCTGGAATTGGAAATCCTTATAGATACAATGGTGATGAGAGAGCAGACGGCAGAGACTCATAAAAGCAACAAGGGAGGGACAGGAGAGCATTATTCTATCTACCACATAATGGGCTGAGCACAAAAAGGGAATGAAGCCCACTGCATTGTGTCACAGCATCTGCTTCAACTTCACACTGGTGTGGTGATCTGGACCACTCTGAAGGTAACAATAGTCGGATTCAAAATTACAAAGTCAAAGAGAACAGATGCTGCAGACTCTGGGATGTGCCTGATAGCGAGATTACCGCAAACTTGATGAAAGACACCAGCAGGCCCTTTTATTAAATACAAAAAAAATAGTCTTTGCCACCATAAGTGTCGTGAACCTGAGGACTCACATCGATGATGGGATAGCAAGAGTTCCCAGAAACAAAACCTAAAATGGCAGGAGGTGGGACAACACAGCAGCAACAGGTACAATGTCTCTGCAAAGAGTCAGCAGCAGAGATTTCAAAGGTTTTAAATAAAAATGGTATAGGTTGATGATAGCAAATACACATGGTGTCTCTACAAATCACCATTTTTTAAATAAATGAAAATATAATTTGAACAGTAAAAATATATTTCTATTAGCACCAGATAGCTGGAATTATTGGCAGCAACCTCCATCTTTTTCTTTACTTACTTATATTTTTTAATTAACTCTCCTCTCTCTCTCCCTCCCGCCCCCCGTCTTTGTTATTATTGCTGTTGAGGTGGTGGTGGTTATGGTGGGCATCAAACCCACAGCCTCATACATGCTAGGCAGGCAAGCATTCTATCACTAAGCTACATCCCCCTGTCCTTTTTTTTTTTAATCTAAAAATATGGGGTTTAAATATTAACCAGGTAAAGGGTACAAGATAAGAAATCAGAGGCCTGTGGTTTTATTTGCTTGTTATATGTTTGGGAAAGGTAGTTTAGCTTTGTTGACTCTCAATTTCCTACAGGAGTGTGAGATTAAAATTATGTGTTTCAACAAGAGCCTATGGGCTGTCCATCTCTTGAGTTCCTTCCAGTTCATGCTCTGTCTCAGAAATGAATAACCATGCTATTTCTTAATTATGATTTTGCTTGCAGTTTACACAAATATTTGCTTAATTTTATTTTTAACACAATAGACATCATTTGAAAATAAGCCTAAAATTGAGAATATCCTAAATGCTCAATGACATGGAATTTTAAAAATTATCATAATTCATTGGGTGACTATTAGGTACCATTTGAAATGAAGTAGAAGATTATCTAGTGACTAGGAGAAAATTCTAGGTTGCTACAGGGAGAAAAACAAGCTGTAAAACAGAATGACCACACTTTTGTTTTTAAAACTAAAGACACCAAAATGTTAGCAATATTTCTCTCAGGTTGGTAGGGTTTTTCTAAATAAAGAACAGAAGATTTGCTGGCCACCGTGGCACACACTTGGAATCCCAGCGACTAAGGAGGTTGAGGCAGGTGGATCACTTGAACCTAGGAATTTGAAGCAGCTGGGCTACACAGCCAGACACTAAGGCAGAAGGGGGGGAGATTCAAGCATAAAAACAAAAAGTCAATGAAGTTATGAAGTTATCTCTGATTTATGGGATTTTGAGTGGTGTATGTATTGCTTTTCTAAAACATGAACAACTCAAGGACAACCAACATAGTTTTTAAAGACTTCGTAAGTCCCTTTACTACCAAATTCTGTGCCAGGAAGCACAGCTCAAAGTGCCCATGGCTCACCCACGAGGATATTGAGCATTGTTTTCAAGCAGACCTGACCTTTTCCTTTGGCTCCCTGGCCTGAT
The DNA here is from genome assembly GCF_047511675.1 of Marmota flaviventris. Lineage (NCBI taxonomy): Eukaryota > Metazoa > Chordata > Mammalia > Rodentia > Sciuridae > Marmota > Marmota flaviventris. The sequence continues at coordinate 98,084,337 of NC_092503.1, read as the reverse complement.
TGGCTTCTGGTCAAGAACAGTCACCTTCCTGGTCACTGAGAGGATGTGAATCAGGTCTCCAGGTTAACTACACAATGAGCACTTGCCTGGATGCCCGGGCCCTGCCGACCCCTGGCCTGCCCACTACCTCATCCTACCCAGAGTCCCTCTGAATTCACCAGATGACAAACCACTGCCAAGTGGCAAGTTCAGCCAAACTAGAAAGATACTAACAGTAGTATCTTTAACAGTAGTAAAATCATATGAAGCATGTTTTTTAAATATATAATAATTATTATCATTATCTGAAGGAAATGCACCAAAATGTTACTCATGGTTAATTCTACTTGTAGTGGAACTATGAAATTTTCTTATTTTTGCTTATCTGCTTTCTAAATTTTCTACAATAAATGTGTTATTTTGTATTTTTTAATAAAATGGATAAGGGTTGTCAATGCAAACAAGCCAGTAGTTCAGGAGTTCAGGACTCCTTATGCATAAATGGAGCAGTATGGATAAAAGACTGAATGGCTTAAAATACCAATATTTTTACTATTTTTGTTCAAATACACTTTACTAAATTTACTCTAAGTGGCAGTACCCCACACATCATGGAGACTGGATTTGCCCCCACCTCATTTCATCCAGGGTTCATGCACCTCCTCCGATTGTCCCACCACTAAGACCTTTTCTACTTTCCACATGAGGAACAATCCCCTTCCATTCTGCTGACTTTTATGCACAATCTGCAAAGATCGCCCCTCCCCATTCCTACTGCCCCAGCTACCTGGGCCCCTCTGAGAGGGAGCCCTGTAGCCTTCCCTGGTTGCTAGGCAAGTCCCTAGTTGTTTGTATGCTTGTACAAAGATCCCAGATCAGTGCATGTTCAAAGGCTTTGTAATTCTTCCACTTGGCAGAACACCCTTGAAAAGCACCCTGTCCCACATAGCCCCTGGAATTCTTAGTGCTTAGATAGTTAGGCCTTTCTCCCAACTTCTTTGAAAGTTTCTCTACCCTGAATTTCTTATAAGGGCAGCAAACTGCGGGGCCAAAAAAGATGATCAGTGCCTTGTAATTTCTTTGGAGCATTCTTTCTAGAAAAACGAATGTCTGACATTTCTTAATTTGCAGTTGAAAACATGTCCTCCATGCCCATTAAACAAGAGAGATATTGTCATCCCTAAACTAGTAAATGAATGCATGGATTTAGATATGAATTCCTTGACCTCCTGGCACCAGGACTAAGTGTCTGTCTTTTTCCTCAGTGTCCCAGACAGCAGAAGCAGCAGGCCGGATGCACACCATAGGTGTCAAGTGTCCAGAGCTTTCTTATTTTTAAAGTGATGCCATACTGATATCTATTTTAGTGCTCACTACCATGTGAGGTAGGTTTTTAATGCCCTCTTTTTTTCTGTTATGAGGCTTACAGAGGATAAATCAATTAACAGAGATTGTACCTTTGAAGTGAGACTTGAATCCATGTCTTTTGACCTACGTGGGTGACCTCTGCTATGCCACAGTTCATTGTGGGAGTCATTCTGAAGTCAGTGACCTTGTGGCATGACCAGCTGATTGTGTGTCTCAGGATATTTGCTTCATATGGGGATAAGTGAAATTCCTCCAGGGGCCAATCAGGATAGAGAGTTGAATATCTGACAATATTCTCCAGTTTGGATTTGGATTTACCTTAGATGACAACATTATTTCTTTTTCTTTTTCCTTTTTTTTTTTTTTTTTTTTTTAGTCTGACCTAACATTTTTCAGGAGTTTTAGCATCCCTCATCCTTGTCTACTAAAATCTGACTGCAACAACCCAAAATTCTCCCACACATTTCCAAACCTCTCAGAAGGACTATACCTTCCTGAGATGAGAACCACTCCGGGAACCTGAGACTTCTGATTTAAAATCAAGAATATTTTCATTGCTAATAGGTGACAAGTCAGAAAACAAGGATCAGATCAATACACAGGCAATTACTGGGACAGGACAGAAAATCTGAACTAGACTGACCTGGAATAACTCAGAATTTGCACTGGACAGCAGACTTGATGGTTGATGTAAACAGCAAGCATTAAATAGGTTGGCTGCCAAGATAAATGCATTATGAGCATAATGAGTGTTGTGTGATTTCATTAGGATGGAAAAAGCAAATATCTGCCTCTTTGAGAAGTATATTTCTTTCCCAGTTGTCTCTTGAGTTGGTGGTGATGGGCTCTTTAGTGTCCCAGACCCTCATTAATGTTAAATTCTTTCTAATTGGCAGAGGGAACCATCGAGACGGTCCTAATGGGTTCTGGCACAAGTGGCAGTGTCAGGTGCTATAAATGAAAAAAACCTAGGCAGCGACCTTTCAGAAAAGAGGCAGACAAGAATCAGCATCCTCAATGGTCCCTCCACCTCCATGGAAACAAATAGTTTCTTTTACTAGCGCACAATGCTTTTTCATGGATATCATCTTCAAGGGCCATTTTCTCCTGGATGTTGTTAACAGATTGAATGAGGTTTCCTGTTTGACTAGGAGAGGCGATTGTGTGCTAGACCCTTTGGGGAGACCCCTCCCATAAATCCAACTTATCTCCATCCTTCGCAAGCCATCTGAGCTGCCTGGGCAGCTGTGAAAAGGGCTTTGTCCTGCACTGCTTTTCCCATCAGGAGCCCTGACTGGTTCTCAGGCAGCTGAACTTGGTGACTGCCATCTTCTCTTGGCTGGTTTTAGGGCTGCAATCTGCTTTTCCCTGAGTAAAGACTGCATAGCAAGAGCAGCTCTCATCTTATTCTACCCAATTTGTTAGATGATATCCTTCTCTTTAAAAAAGCCCAGAAAGAAAAGATTCAGAAACATAAGCAGTCTGTTCTTTCATGCAAAAGACAGTCTCTTTTATCAGAGCTATTATGGGGCACATTTTCAGGTTTATACAAGAGCGATTATATGAGTTTTCAGGAAAGTATTTTGATTCGTTTCCTTTATGTGTCTCTGGTGAACTGAACACTCTAGAAGCCCTAAGAGGACGTGTAAAGTCCTGTCCAACAGAGGACATCGGGGTGCTTATGGCTCCCTTAGAACTGTACTTCATATTTCCTGAGGTTTCTAAAATACAACTAGCTACCTCCTGTAATCTCAGGAATCCTAAGTCATCAGAAATCAAATTTATCAGAAAAAAACAACTACAGCGCACCACAAATCTCTCCCCAACCTTCTCAAGTCTCAGATAGTCTCCAACAGCTATCTAGACCTGAGCCAAATGATTCACCAGGAAGGAGATCATCTTAGCTTCTGTATTGTTCAATTTTTTTCCATATAAAAACCTACATGACAGACTTCCTTCCTTAATTAACTGCTAGGATTTCTTTTCTTTTCTAATGGACTCTTTATTCTAAGGTCAGCACTAAGGTTTATGCTCTGAAGAATAGTTTAATATAAATAGTTTTCTGCATAAAACTACTCTTACCCTATAACTTCTTTTTTCTTTAATCTTTTTTTTCCTTGTTTTTGTGGTTTTGCTATGTTATCACTTGGAATGTTTTCATGTAAACTGCCTCCTCTTTGCTTTGGTAAGTAGGACATAAATATGAGAGCTAAGGTTTTTTAAAACATTTTTATCTCAAATATATTCCCAATAATCCAGTCTGCTCAAGTCAGAAGGTCACTTCAGGTTTTAAAACTGTGGGTTCCAATTGTGAATGTTAAAATGTGCCCATACTTATACATTAATTCCCTAAAGACAGAGAGGTGGTGGGCTGGTTGGATTTTGAGATGTTCATTGATCTGATGGGTTTGACTCTGCACATTGGCATCATCTTTAACTCTTTCTTCTTCCAAACCTGCTTTCATTTCACTCTTTATTTTAGAATAGAGAGCCACCTCAGCATATGGAAGGATCTGAGGCTCTTAGAAAGAATTCCAATCACCAGAAAAGGAATGCTTTCCATTGGCTTTCAGTGAATACCGAAATGTCACAATTAGATTTGCATCCTTTGAGAGATTTGTCTAATTTGAAAACTCAAGGGAAGAATTAATGCAAATGTGTCTCTAACCTTATGGCATTTACCTTTGTATGCTACTGAGTTCCTTGGATTCTTTGCTGAGCTCACATTTTGATAAGGAAAGGGATAAAATGGATGCAGATAGGAAAGCCATGGCAGGAGGGAACATGGAAGAGCAAAAGAGGACTCCAAGGTGAGACAATCTGGCTCAACATGCAAAAGTGTGATTACAACACAGCCTTGCCAAGGCTGAGGCTGTGGGGGGCTGGCATTCGGCCATGACGTCCCTCCCTGTGAGTTGGAGAGACCACAGGATCTATATGTGGACTAACTTTTAGCTCCAAAGGCCAAATCCTACAACAGGAAAATCTGAAGAGCGTCTAGTTGGGACTGTGTCAATTCTCAGAGGCTGAGATGGGCTGCTCCCATTTGAAAATAAATATGTTTTTAAAATGCAGAAACATCCCAATGTACAACCAAATAGTGCCAAAAAAGCAATAATCTGGGAGGAGGATGTCATGTTAAGTCATATTTCTCTCTTCCCTTGCAAGCAATATATCTTGTGGAGCTCTGCCCCCTGTCAGATTGCAAACAAAGGGAGAATTCTTCACTCCTGAGGCCATGTGGCAGGAGCAATTAGGTTGATGGGATTTGGTTTGAACTCCAGGCCAATACCTCTTGAAACAGCAAATATGGGTTTCTTCCAGATGTGTTTCCACAGCTCCACGAGTGGAAAATTGTTTCATGGCAAGATAAAGAACCCAGCATGCTTAGCAACTGTTGAAGCAATAGCTTGTAGGATGGTTTCATTCCCACTGGGCCAATTTGTCTGCTTAGCAGGAGAACTAGCCAACCATACAAGAACAATGGCATTTTTAAGGTTTTGGGGTGTCCCTTATACTATTAAAAAAATACCTATACAAAATTTACTTAACAAAAATATAATCTCTTCAAAGGTATGCTTGGATTCAAAGTCTAAAATTTCAAGACTATGTAAGGACTGTGATCTTACAAAGAAATACAGATTTTAATGGCACCTCAGAAACATTTAAATGTAATCGCCTTTTCATTTGGGAGATTTTGATTGTTTTCGAGATAGGATTGGGGTCTTGCCAAACTGATTGAAAATGCCATTATTCTTTGGTTATTGTACATCGATGATAAATGGGAAAACACTGTCAAATGCCTTTATTGTTTATGTTAACAGCCTCCCTCTTCTTCCTTGCTGGTAGAATTCTAATGTAGTTTTCAGGTTCACACCTTCCCCATGAGACTCAGAGAGCAAACCCTGATTGGTCTAAACTCACCAAGTTCATTTTATTTCCCTTATTAGTTTAGGAGCAGGCAGATGGTCCAGGTCTGGCCAATGTGATGTGAAAGAAAGTCTTACAGGGACCTCTAGAAAAAATTTCCTGCTCATGAGAAGAGAAATAAAGGAAAACTCATAATTCTGTGCCTGCAAGAGATGCTTTGAGATAATGAAGGAAGATGACCAATTCCTTCCCACCAATGAATTAATCAGCTTGAAACTCCTGCCTCTGAACCATGTGTTAAACATTGAGGATAGTTAATATCCTTGTTTAAGTTCATTCATCCAGAGTTTCCTATTAACTTGGAACTGAGATAATTCTTAAGGGTATGTTGTAAGCACCCATGCATATTTGAGTACAATTGCTTAAATTAAACAACTATGCAATGACATTAAGCATTTCTAATTTGTGCTAATCTCAACACCCTAATCAGGAATTGCTCAACAATCTCTCCTTTGACTCAAAAAGAGGGAGATGGCATTTGCTGAATATTTGTAATTTTGCATTTTAAAATTTAAGATAAGCAAATAATTCTAGTAGAACCTTATCCTTTTAAATCATTCCTGGTTTCTCAATCTATCATGTATGATTCATGGTCTGGAAAAAAATAAGAATTTAAATCTCCATATCTGTACACATCAAAGGTTTGTTCTTAAATCAAGAAAAATCAAAATGACACTTTTAAATAGTAATTTTAGATGAATGATGAAATACACAGGTTTATGCAGTACAGTGGAAAAAAATCAAGCTAACTGGCGGGATTTATATGTAGTTAAAAGGAAAGTGTGGTGAGGAGTAGAGTGGTGGATATTCAGGGCAGCGACTGCTTTGCTGTTTGATTACAATTCCAGTCGGTTATGGTTGGAACCAGGTCCTTATTCCACATTCTCTTCTCCTCTCTCCCATTAAAATTCATTTATGTTTCTCTTTGTTTCAGAATTATCTGCCTTCAGCTGCCAGGGAAAGTTGTTTATATTTCTTGGGGACTGAGCTTCAAGGTCATTTCCTACCATTAATTCCCTGTCAGCAAGTGTCACTGAGGGCATATCCTGTTCCTATTCTCAATAGTGCTGAGGAAGAGAAATTCTCAATGGTCTCTGATTTTTAATCCTCAGAAGTCTTCAAATATGTGCTGGTATTTTAACTGTGACTCTTTCGGCAGAAAAATGTCAACATGATTTCTCCAGTTTCTTCTACTATTCCCCATGACACTATCTGTAAAATGGGCAGCCCGATATTCTCTTCCATCTTTGGAAAAAAGCTAGGTTAAATGAGGACTTCTTAGTAATCAAAGCAAGTACCAGGTATGAATCCAGCATACCAGTTAACTGAATGTCAAGAAACAATTGTTTTGGTCATCTTTATTAATTAAAGTCAACTCTAACATATCTATTGAAACTATTTAATTAAGTAAAAAAATTAATCATTGATGATTTTGTAAAAAAAGAATAATCCATTAATATATTAATTGCTTTTACTTTCTGCTTGAATATGCTAGGATCAAACGGTGAATGGTTATTGATATTTTTCAGTAAATACATATTAAATTATAGAGACCTTTCAGTATCTGATCATGTTTGACCTGTGTGATAAAAAGAAAAATCTTTGAAAATGCCTAACTTGATATTATTCAGATAAAAATAATTCTGCTTTTCCTAATAAGTGCTCAGAATATTTCAAGAGTGCATAAGTGAACTGTGGAATGAGAAATTATTCACTGATATTTTACCTCAATCTAAAGCTGATTTTTTTTCAACACTAAGTTAAGCTATCTTTTCCCACAGACTACTATGTAAAGACTTACATGAGGAAAATTACAAAACAACAAAACGTCAAGGAGGAATGTAAGACTGTCTGACAAATGGAGAGAAGTATTATGTTGCCGAAGGGGAAATTTGACAAGATGATTTTTAAATTTGTCAGAATAACTAAACTGGCATAAACAGCTAAAGCAAATTCTTAACAATAGTAAAAAGAGGTCAGACTTACCCTAAAAGACTCAGAAGGCCAAATATAAAGTTAGAATAGTTCAACAGTCTGGGAACAGTGTAGGAAAAGATGTGTCAATTCCCACAGAAACAAGTACTCCATAAATGCTGGAACAGTCAAAAACCATCCTGCATGTCACACACCCAAAGAAACTCAGGATATGAGAGGGCCTAGGGTAACACTGAGCCCAGAAGAGAGGAGGACAACAGGGGTGAAAAGTATCTGATGTTGGGACCCAGAGGTTTTTTCAGGCAAAAAAAAAGCAGAAGCTAGCATAAAGGGGAAAAAATCTGCATAGGAATATAGGTCTTCCTTATTTAAAAAAGAAAAAAAAAATCCTGAACAAAATATGAAGGCAAACAACTGTAAAACCTTATTCCAAGATATGATAGACAAAGCTAATATGTTTAACAGGGACAGATCTTTCAAACCACTCAGAATGAATTCCCTGTCCCCCTCATCATAGCAATAGGCAAGTCACCAAGGAAGAGTTACATAAATGGCCATAAGTAAGAAGAAAAACTGCTCAACCTCAATGATATCCAAACAAACACTAATTAAAACAACCACAATATATATTTATACAAATCCATCTGCTATTCTGAGTAAGCATACTGCTGTTAAATGTAATCATATCCAGTCACTCAAACTTGTTTCTTGAATTAAAAGCAAGGGAAAATGCTAAAGATATATAAAACAGTTTCTGTAGAATGTTTATGATTCCTCAAACATATATGCTTATGTGTAAAAACATGCATAGAAAAAAGACTTAAAGGCTTATGAGAGTTCAATCAGGTGGTCAAGTATTAGGTTATTTTAAATTTCTGGTCTGTTTCCCCATCTTTTACTTTATTAATCAAAAAATAAAAACAATCATCACCCTGTGTGGAGTCTGCTTTCTAACTCACTCTCCCAGGGGCAGTGGCCACTTGAGGACACCTCAGCTTCTGGTTTCCATGATTCAAGCCTAGATCTGAAAAAAAACTGGGTCTCAGTTCCCAGCCTTCTCACAGGGCTCAACTTCTACCGGCTTCATATCCCTTCCCGAGCACACACACTGAGAATTAATCAGAGGCTTTCTGTAAAATGTGAGATTTGTCAAATATACGAAAACTAAGCAGTAAAATTTGACACACCAGCTAAATATAAGTGTTGCTAACATCCCGCTTAAAATAACTTTGGTCCCTGGGCTGAGGGCACTGCACATGATTAACACAGAACTTTCCCCAGTGGCTAGTGTTGTCCCTGCATTTTTCAAATGCTTTTCCTTGGACCTTTTCAAAATAAACCATACAATTGGGCTCTATGTGCTTATATGGCAAAGCTGCTCCCTGTGATATCGTCACAAGGCTAAAGCATAAAATCTAGTTAAGGGTTCTTGCCAAAACATGAATCAGTTGCAGCGTAATATTCTGAACTCTGTTCTTTTTTTCCATTCTCTAATATTTCTTCACATCACAGCCCAAACAATTACTCATAATTAAACTGAGTAGAGGAGCAGGCCCTGGCAGGAAATGTACTTGGCAAAAATCCAAAAGCTCTTCATTGTCTTCCACACAGAACAATTACATCAGTTCCTTCCATTTCCAGAGAAAGGAAAGGTTTTGCAGAGCAAGGGACGAAAATAAGAGAAAAGAAGCCCTTTATTTACGTATTTCTAACCGGGTGAATATATAGTCTTTTTTTTTTTAATGGGAAAAGAAAAAGCCTTGAGGAATTGAGTGGTCATTTTAAAAACCTGCTTTCACTTCCCCTGGGATCTAACCACAACCTCCACTCACCAGTTACTCATGCCTCCTGAAAAACCTCCAGGATCAAATGGAGATCCAAATATGTTCCAGAGTCTGGAAGCTCCAAGAGAAGTTAAATGCCATCCATGTTGCTGTTTGAAAAGTTAAAGATGTATCATCACTCACTTCTTTAGCTTTTGCTATTTACTCAGTAGATTCATTCCGAATCCTAACACAGAAAGAGGATTTAGAGTCTAAATTTGTACAGTGACACTGGGTAAGATAAGAGATGTCTTCTGAGTTGTTTGGCCTTGGCTCATCTGAAAGACAAATGACAGGAAGCAAATCTACAGCATCCTGATGACCAATGCTCTTCCAACTTAAAGTCAGGCCTGGGGAGGTCAGGTGCTCAGCTCACCTCAAGGGCTATCAGGTAAAGAGAGGTCAGCCTCCAAACCAGGTTCTCCCCAATCACCTGACCATCCAGGGCCTTCATCTTCTACCTGTTTACCAGCTCTTGGAAGCTTAGAACATACCAGGATTCCCTGGGGAAAGACAGTTTGGGTAAAGGGGCCATTTTCACAAACCCAGGAAGTACCAGAGGCTTGAAGAATCTACAGTCCAGCCTCCCAGTGACATTGAACAAGAGAAACACTGTCCTCACAGGAGAGTGTCTTAGCCATTCGGGAGGAATGGATACCTTTTTGGAAGATAATAGACTTCCCATTTATCCAATGCTTGGGATTCCTTGACCTCTCACTCACTCTCCAGGGCTAAAACCCCAAAGGCCTCAGATCCCTGGGCCATCAGAGAAAGGAAGACAATCAGACAGCAGGAGTGCCCTGAGCTTATTCCCAGGTCCCTGCTACACATACCTGGGGTGACTTACCTTGAGACTGGGATGAACCCATCAAACAGGGAAGCAGAGATGGTTGGGTGAAGAGAGACAAGTCAAGGGTGTTCAGCCCTAAGAAATGAGGGGAAATCTCAAAGATTTTCATTCCACCAGAGAATAAGTCCTTAGGATGTGTCCTACACCAGAAAACTATTCCCACTGGGGCTGGAGATATGCCTGGAGAGATTTCTGGAGGGGAAGCATTCAGTCCCTACTCACATGCTTACAAATAGCCCCCCATTCAAATTCACACATTTTAGAGACCAAGGGGATACTTTGACCCTGCAATCAGCACAGAACATGGCCCTAACACTCTCTTTCCATTGAGAATAACATCCTTCGAAATTATGAGGAAATCTGCAGAAAATCCAGGGACTTTGACCTAAGGGAGCATTTACACAGGCCAAGGCAAAAGTTGGCTACCCTGTAAGGTTAGCTGATGGGCACCGTGGTTCTCCCTCCCCACCCAGGTCTGCGGATGTGCCAATATGCCAAGAGTACTCATAAAGGACTAACAGAGGAAAAACTCAGGGAAAATGCCCCAATAAAGAAGCAAGAATATGATTTCAACCCTAATAGTGAAAGCAGCACCATATAAGGCAGGAGTCTCTTGTTTACAAGTGACAGACACTCAGCTCAAAAGGGAGTTTGTAACTTAAGCTGAAAGGGGAATTTATCAGCTTACATAAATAGGTCAGGTTTTTGTTTTGTTTTGCTTTTGTTTGTTTGTTTTTAAGACTCAGGCACACATAGATTCAGAGACGTCCATGACATCATCTGGGCTACTTCTTGGCGGCTCTTTTGTCTCTGTGTCAGGTCAATTCTGAAGACCAGTTCTCCCATGGACAGGAGAGTTGACCACTGAAATGGTTCTGGTCATTCTTTTGTTCTGTAGCATCTGGAACTCCTCTCTAGGTCTAGGGAATTTCCCACCTCATAAGTCTTGGTGGGGCATGTGCCCTCCCAGGATAGAAGCTGAAAATATCATATGCTTGATTTCCCAAACTCCAGCAGCTGGGGCTCAGGCATATAACCCAGACACAGCCTTCCTAAATTTGGGATTAGAAAGAAAGAAAGAAAAAAAAAAAGCAAATGCAGAAATAAACCTTCTCCCTGGTGAACTCACATTCTTGGAGTGGTAGCAGCAGCAACAACAAATGCTAAGGTAATGCCTCACATCCTGTGCTCAGCCTCAGGTCAGTGGGCTGGAGAGCCTGGTGCTCAGCCAAGGATGAGGATCGCAAAGCATCCTCAGTGGACCATCCTCAAGCATAATCTGAGGCCATATTTCCAGTTATTAAACACAGTTCCTGATTCTCTGGTGGTCCCAGGGATTCTGCTATTCAATACCTTTTTTTTTCCAATTCATTACATATGACAGCAGAATGCATTACAATTCATATTACACATATAAAGCACAATTTTTCATATCTCTGGTTGTACACAAAGTAGAGCCACATTATTTGTGTCTTCTTAGGGTAATAATGTCCATCTCATTCCACTGTCTTTCCTACTCCCATGCCCCTCCCTTTCCCTCTCTCCCCTTTGCCCTATCTAGAGTTCATCTAATTCTCCCATGCCCCCCCACATTATGAATCATTCTCTAGCGATTAGAGAAATGAAAATCAAAACTACTCTTAAGATTTCATCTCGAGATGCTCAGGGGATTAGGAAGATGGCGGCGAGGGGAGTGCATTGCCCCCGTGTGCTGCTTCACTGTGTGGGAGTATGACAAGTCAGGACTGCTAAAGGCTATCTTGTTAGGAATTTCCAGCAATAGTGGGGTGCTCCGGAACCTGGAGGAAGGATTTCCATCGCTCGAGGATCGGCTACGGGGACTCAAACGCGAGAGGTTTGTCGCACGGAGGGTAACACTGCTTATTCAGCAAATCGCCCCGTGGCTAGAGTCTGCAGCGCGCGCTGGGAAACGAGGAGATAGCGACGCAGGAATACAGCGCTGCAGTTTCTGCCAGCCGTGCAAGCACCATACTCAGGGCTGAATTCTGGGTTCGAGACGGGGGAAGGAAGCGGTCCATCTAGGTTCTCCACACCGGTCAGACCACAGAGGAGGCCAGCGGCCACCATGTTGGAAAGCTGACTTCACCATCCCTGTTTTCGACTGACCGCAGCTCATTCAGCCATAGAACAGGTAATTTCAGGCTGCCATTCACCTGCGGCTTGCAGACAGATTGCTCGGGCTCAGTGCCTGGGTGCTTCTTAGAACCTGCTCTTATTGGAGCCAACACCGAGCGCGGGGCGGCCGAGTTCCGGCTCCCGGAACCGCCCTGGCCCAGGGCTGGGGAGCCTGCGGAGGCTGCTTCTTGGACCCTGCTCCTATCAGAGCATACACCAAGCACTAAGCGGCCGAGTTCCAGCTCCCGGAACTGCCCTGGCCCAGGGCTAGGAGCCCGCGGAAACTGCTTCTCGGTCCGGGTCCTGCTGAGGGCCGGTCAGGACTCACCCGTTGCTTTGGTTGCCCGGCAAGGGGAAGGAAATGCTGCCATTCGCATAGGATAACAACATGGCAGAGATCTGATGTCATCAGAAAGCGGCGGAGGAGAGAACTTCATCAATACCAGTGGCGACAGAAACAGTTGGTCTCCTGGTAGGGGGGGTGAGGCACAGACACCCGAGTCTCCTCGATTTGTCCTCGAGCCAGAGGGGAGGAGCCGGGCTGCCGCCAGCGCCCGGAGCAGGCCCAGCGGCTCGCCAGCGTGGTGACCGCGTGACCCCAATTGGAGAGGGGGCAGAGCGGAGCCGCCACCCGCGCCCGCAAGGTGGGCAGACCCGCGACCCAGTGGTACTCGGGCGTGGTAGGAGGGGCAGGGCAGAGCCGCCGCCCGCGCCTGCAAGGTAGGCAGACCTGCGACAGACCGGCGGATCAGGCCCAGGAGCCTGCCGGCGTGGTACACACACCACCCTAATTGGAGTAGGGGCAGAGCAGAGTCGCCGCCCGAGCCAGGAACAGGCCCAGCGACCTGCAGGCGGGGTAGTCACGACACCCCAATTGGAGTAGGGGCAGAGCAGAGCCACCACCCGTGCCCGAAAGGTGGGCAGATCTGCGACCGACCAGCGGGACAGGCCCAGTGGCCTGCCGGTACGACAGACACGTCACCCCATTTGGAGTAGGGGCAGAGTAGAGCCGCTGCCCGCGCCTGCAGGGTAGGCAAACCTGCAACTGACTGGCGGATCAGTCCCGGTGGCCTGCCTGCGTGGTACACTCGTCACCCCAATTGGAGTAGGGGCAGAACAGAGCCACCGCCAGCGCCCAGAACAGGCCCAGTGACCTGCCGGCGTGGTAGTCACGACACCCCAATTGGAATAAGGAGAGAGCAGAGCCGTCGCCCGCGCCTGCAGGAAAGATATGCAAGCGGTATGAAAAGACAAGGAAAGAAAGGACCACAAGCAATGCAGGTCAACGCAACTTTAGAAGAGGTAACAGCTGCAGCAGATGGAATGTCAGATAAAGAATTCAGAATATACATGCTTCAGATGATCTGAAGTATCAAGGAAGACATTAGACAGCAAAATCAGACAATGAAAGATCACTTCGACAATGAATTACGCAAACAAATCCAGGAAGCAAAGGATCAACTATACAGGGAGATAGAGGTTATAAAAAACAAACAAACAGAAATCCTAGAAATGCAGGAAGCAATAAACCAACTTAAAAACTCAATGGAGAATACTACCAGCAGAGTAGAACACTTAGAAGATAGAACATCAGACAATGAAGACAAAGTATTTCAACTGGAAAAGAACATAGACAGCTCAGCAAGACTGTTAAGAAACCATGAGCAGAACATCCAAGAAATATGGGATAACATTAAGAGACCAAACTTAAGAGTCATTGGGATACAGGAAGGTACAGAGCTCCAAACCAAAGGAATGAGCAGTCTATTCAATGAAATAATACGAGAAAACTTCCCAGACTTGAAGAATGAGACAGAATCCCAAATCCTAGACGCCTACAGGACGCCAAATGTGCAAAATCATAAGAGATCCACACCTAGACACATTATAATGAAGATGCCCAACATACAGAATAAGGAGAGAATTTTAAAAGCTACAAGAGAAAGGAAGCAGATTATATTTAGGGGTAAGCCAATCAGGATAACAGCTGATCTTTCAACACAGACTCTGAAAGCTAGAAGATCCTGGAATAACAAATTTCAAACACTGAAAGAAAATGGGTTCCAACCAAGAATTGTGTATCCAGCAAAATTAAGCTTCAGGATGGAAGATGAAATTAAAACCTTCCACGATAAACAAAAGTTTAAAGAATTCGCAGCTAGAAAACCATCTCTTCAAAACATCCTTGGCAAAACATTACAGGAAGAGGAAATGGAAAATAACAATGAAAACCAACAGTGGGAGGTAGGACAGTAAAGGGGGGGAAAATAATTAAAGAGGAAAACAAACCATGTTTAGTAATATAAATAAACAAATATGGCTGGAAGAACAACCCATATCTCAATAATAACCCTAAATGTTAATGGCTTAAACTCACCAATCAAGAGACACAGGCTAGTAGAATGGATCACAAAACAAGACCCAACAATATGCTGCCTACAGGAGACGCATTTGATAGGAAAAGACATACATAGGCTGAAGGTGAAAGGTTGGGAAAAATCATATCACTCATATGGACTTCGGAAACAAGCAGGAGTGTCCATACTCATATCAAATAAAATAGATTTCAAGCCCAAGTTAATCAAAAGGGATAAAGAGGGACACTACATACTGCTTAAGGGAACCATACACCAACAAGACATAACAATCATAAATATTTATGCCCCAAACAATGGTGCAGCTATGTTCGTCAAACAAACTCTTCTCAAGTTCAAGAGTCTAATAGACCACCATACAATAATCATGGGAGACTTCAACACACCTCTCTTGCCACTGGACAGATCTTCCAAACAAAAGTTGAATAAGGAAACTATAGAACTCAATAACACAATTAATAACCTAGACTTAATTGACATATATAGAGTATACCACCCAACATCAAGCAGTTACACTTTCTTCTCAGCAGCACATGGATCCTTCTCAAAAATAGATCATATATTATGTCACAGGGCAACTCTTAGACAATATAAAGGAGTAGAGATAATACCATGCATCTTATCTGATCATAATGGAATGAAACTGAAAATCAATGATAAAAGAAGGAAGGAAAAAGCATACATCACTTGGAGAATGAACAATAGGTTACTGAATGATCAATGGGTTATAGAAGACATCAAGGAGGAAATTAAAAAATTCTTAGAGATAAATGAAAACACAGACACAACATATCGGAATCTATGGGACACATTGAAAGCAGTTCTAAGAGGAAAATTCATTGCTTGGAGTTCATTCCTTAAAAAAAGAAAAAACCAACAAATAAATGATCTCATACTTCATCTCAAAATCCTTGAAAAAGAAGAGCAAAACAACAGCAAAAGAAGTAGAAGGCAAGAAATAATTAAAATCAGAGCTGAAATTAATGAAATCGAAACAAAAGAAACAATTGAAAAAATTGACAAAACTAAAAGTTGGTTCTTTGAAAAAATAAACAAAATCGACAGACCCTTAGCGATGCTAGCGAAGAGAAGAAGAGAGAGAACTCAAATTACTAGCAAACAGGATGAAAAAGGCAATATCACAACAGACACTTCAGAAATACAGAAGATAATCAAAAACTATTTTGAATCCTTATACTCCAACAAATTAGAAGATAGTGAAGGCATAGATAAATTTCTTAAGTCATATGACCTGCCCAGATTGAGTCAGGAGGATATAGACAACCTAAACAGACCAATATCAATTGAGGAAATAGAAGAAACCATAAAAAGACTACCAACTAAGAAAAGCCCAGGACCGGATGGGTATACAGCAGAGTTTTACAAAACCTTTAAAGAAGAACTAATACCAATACTTTTCAAGCTATTTCAGGAAATAGAAAAAGAGGGAGAACTTCCAAATTCATTCTATGAGGCCAACATCACCCTGATACCTAAACCAGACAAAGACACTTCAAAGAAAGAAAACTACAGACCAATATCTCTAATGAACCTAGATGCAAAAATCCTCAATAAAATTCTGGCGAATCGGATACAAAAACATATCAAAAAAATTGTGCACCATGATCAAGTAGGATTCATCCCTGGGATGCAAGGCTGGTTCAATATACGGAAATCAATAAATGTTATTCACCACATCAATAGACTTAAAAATAAGAACCATATGATCATCTCGATAGATGCGGAAAAAGCATTCGACAAAGTACAGCATCCCTTTATGTTCAAAACTCTAGAAAAACTAGGGATAACAGGAACATACCTCAATATTGTAAAAGCAATCTATGCTAAGGTTCAGGCTAGCATAATTCTGAATGGAGAAAAACTGAAGGCATTCCCTCTAAAATCTGGAAGAAGACAGGGATGCCCTCTCTCTCCACTTCTGTTCAACATAGTTCTCGAAACACTGGCCAGAGCAATTAGACAGATGAAAGAAATTAAAGGCATAAAACTAGGAAAAGAAGAACTTAAATTATCACTATTTGCAGATGATATGATTCTATACCTAGCAGACCCAAAAGGCTCTACAAAGAAACTATTAGAGCTAATAAATGAATTCAGCAAAGTGGCAGGATATAAAATCAACATGCATAAATCAAAGGCATTCCTGTATATCAGTGACAAATCCTCTGAAATGGAAATGAGGACAACCACTCCATTCACAATATCTTCAAAAAAAATAAAATACTTGGGAATCAACCTAACAAAAGAGGTGAAAGACTTATACAATGAAAACTACAGAACCCTAAAGAGAGAAATAGAAGAAGATCTTAGAAGATGGAAAAATATACCCTGTTCATGGATAGGCGGAACTAACATCATCAAAATGGCGATATTACCAAAAGTTCTCTATAGGTTTAATGCAATGCCAATCAAAATCCCAACGGCATTTCTTGTAGAAATAGAGAAAGCAATCATGAAATTCATATGGAAAAATAAAAGACCCAGAATAGCAAAAACAATGCTAAGCAGGAAGTGTGAATCAGGCGGTATAGCGATACCAGACTTCAAACTATACTACAGAGCAATAGTAACAAAAACAGCATGGTACTGGTACCAAAACAGGCGGGTGGACCAATGGTACAGAATAGAGGACACAGAAACCAATCCACAAAACTACAACTATCTTATATTTGATAAAGGGGCTAAAAGCATGCAATGGAGGAAGGATAGCATCTTCAACAAATGGTGCTGGGAAAACTGGAAATCCATATGCAACAAAATGAAACTGAATCCCTTTCTCTCGCCATGCACAAAAGTGAATTCAAAATGGATCAAGGAGATTGATATCAAATCAGAGACGCGCCATCTGATAGAAGAAAAAGTTGGCTACGATCTACATTCGGTGGGGTCGGGCTCCACATTCCTCAATAGGACACCCATAGCACAAAAGTTAATAACTAGAATCAACAAATGGGACTTACTCAATCTAAAAAGTTTTTTCTCAGCAAAAGAAACAATAAGAGTGGTAAATAGGGAGCCTACACCCTGGGAACAAATCTTTACTCCTCACACTTCAGATAGAGCCCTAATATCCAGAGTATACAAAGAACTCAAAAAATTAGACAATAAGAGAACAAACAACCCAATCAACAAATGGGCCAAGGACCTGAACAGACACTTCTCAGAGGAGGACATACAGTCAATCAACAAGTACATGAAAAAATGCTCACCATCTCTAGCTGTCAGAGAAATGCAAATCAAAACCACCCTAAGATACCATCTCACTCCAGTAAGATTGGCAGCCATTAGGAAGTCAAACAACAACAAGTGCTGGCGAGGATGTGGGGAAAAGGGTACACTTGTACATTGCTGGTGGGACTGCAAATTGGTGCAGCCAATTTGGAAAGCAGTATGGAGATTTCTTGGAAAGCTGGGAATGGAGCCACCATTTGACCCAGCTATTCCCCTTCTGGGTCTATTCCCTAAAGACCTAAAAAGAGCATGCTACAGGGACACTGCTACATCGATGTTCATAGCAGCACAGTTCACAATAGCAAGACTGTGGAACCAACCTAGATGCCCTTCAATAGACGAATGGATAAAAAAAAAATGTGGCATTTATACACAATGGAGTATTACTCTGCATTAAAAAATGACAAAATCATAGAATTTGCAGGGAAATGGATGGCATTAGAGCAGATTATGCTAAGTGAAGCTAGCCAATCCCTAAAAAACAAATGCCAAATGTCTTCTTTGATATAAGGAGAGTAACTAAGATCAGAGTAGGGACGAAGAGCATGAGAAGAAGATTAACATTTAACAGGGATGAGAGGTGGGAGGGAAAGGGAGAGAGAAGGGAAATTGCATGGAAATGGAAGGAGACCCTCAGGGTTATACAGTGGAGGGGGTAGAGAGAGAGGAGGGGAGGGGAGGGGAGAAGTGGGGAGGGGGGATGGTGGAGGATGGGAAAGGCAGCGGAGCACAATAGACACTAGTATGGCAATATGTAAATCAATGGATGTGTAACTGATGTGATTCTGCAATCTGTGTATGGGGTGAAGGTGGGAGTTCATAACCCACTTGAATCAAAGTGTGGAATATGTTATGTCAAGAAATTTGTAATGTTTTGAACAACCAACAATAAAAAATTAAAAAAAAAAAAGATTTCATCTCATTCCAGTCAAAATGGTAGCTATTAAGAATACAAACAATAATAAGTATTGGCAAGGATGTGGGGGGAAAGGCACACTTGTACACTGCTGGTGGGTGTGCAAATTGGTGCAGCCAATATGGAAAGCAGTTTGGAGATTTCTTGGAAAACTGGGAATAGAACCACCATTTGACCCAGTTATCCCACTCTTCCATCTATACCCAAAGGACGTAAAAACAGCATGCTACAGAGACACAGCCACATCAATTTTTTATATCATTTTTTATTTATATATGACAGCAGAATGCATTACAATTCTTATTACACATATAGAGCACAATTTTTCATATCTCTGGTTGTATACAAGTATATTCACACCAATTCGTGTCTTTATACATGTACTTTGGATAATAATGTCCTTTACATTCCACCATAATTTCTAACCCCATGCCCCCTCCCTTCCCTTCCCACCCCTCTGCTCTATCTAGAGTTCGTCTATTCCTCCCATTCTCCCCTTTCCTACCCTTCCCAACTATTAATCAGCCTCCTTATATTAGAGAAAACATTTGGCATTTGGTTTTTTGGGATTGGCTAACTTCACTTAGCATTATCTTCTCTAACTCCATCCATTTACCTGCAAATGCCATGATTTTATTCCCTTTTATTGCTGAATAATGTTCCATTGAGTATATATGCCACATTTTTAATCCATTCATCCACCGAAGAGCATCTAGGTTGGCTCCACAGTTTAGCTATTGTGAATTGTGCTGCTATAAACATTGATGTGGCTGTGTCCCTGTAGTATGCTGTTTTTACGTCCTTTGGGTATAAACCGAGAAGAGGGACAGCTGGGTCAAATGGTGGTTCCATTCCCAATTTTCCAAGAAATCTTCATACAGCTTTCCATATTGGCTGCACCAATTTGCAGTCCCACCAGCAGTGTTTGAGTGTACCTTTTCCCCCACATCCTCCCCAACACTTATTGTCATTTGTCTTCATAATATTTGCCATTCTGACTGGAGTGAAATGAAATAGAGTAGTTTTGATTTGCATTTCTCTAATTGCTAGAGATGCAGAACATTTTTTTCATATATTTGTTGATTGATTGTATGTCATCTTCTGAGAAGTGTCTGTTTAGGTCCTTGGCCCATTTATTGATTGGGTTATTTGTTTGTTTGTTTGTTTTGGTGCTTAGCTTTTTGGTTCTTTATATACCCTAGTGATTGTGCTCTATCTGATGTGTGAGGGATAAAGATTTGCTCCCAAGATGTGGGCTCTCTATTCACCTTATAGATTGTTTCTTCTGCTGAGAAGAAACCTTTTGTTTATAGCAGCACAATTCACAATAGCTAAACTGTGGAACCAACCTAGATGCCCTTTAGTAGATGAATAAATAAAGAAAATGTGGTATATATACAAAATGGAATATTATTCAGCATTAAAAGAGAATAAAATCATGGCATTTGCAGGTAAAAGGATGGACTAGGTGAATATAATGCTAAGTGAAGTTAGCCAGTCCCCCCCAAAAAAACAAATGATGAATGTTTTCTCTGATTTAAGGATGCTGATTCAATACTTTTAATACATTTCTTTTCTGCTTAAATCAACCAGAATTGGTTTCAACAGCTTGCAAATAAGAACCTGACTACACACAGCTGCCCTAAGTCACAGTACCCCAGCTTGTCAATTCAGTTGACAAGGAACTTCTCTCTTCTGCTGTGCACATCAATCCAGGCAAAGATTCTTATTGATCTTTTGGGGGGTTACATACTCACTCTACTCTCAAAATGTGGTGCTAGAGGATTAAGACTTTAATTTTGGCCCAACCTATGTGAAACATCCATTTCTGTGGCCAAAGACTGTGGAATTCACAAAAGATAATCTCAAAAAGACCTCCTTATGGATTGGAGGAGGTGGTCTTTCCTAAAGAAAATGATGGCCATGATAAGCACTTTCTTTTAAATAGAATTTTCCCTAATTCTCTACCAGTATTTGTTTGTTTTGAGACAGAGTCTCTCCATATTGCCCAGGTTGGCCTCAAACTTGTCATCCTCCTGCCTGAATCTCCCAAGTACAGGCACACACCACTGTCTTTCTATCTGCCTGCCTTTTGAAACCCACAATTGCCAAGTTGCAAATAGTTGAAAGAACAATCCTTGTTTGTTTGTTCCACCTCTCCAGTAGAAAAAAAGTAGGACACCTTAAAGCAAGGAATCCAAGAAATATGATTAATAGAAGGGATCATGCATGGGAAATTTTTAAAGATAATATGTTTTCTTCTCTCCAAACCTTGGGAAGTTTGTAGAAAAGATTGTCAGTAATACGGAGGCATTATTAATACACCACAGCTTCTAAACAAAATCCCACTCCACTCTCTCTTAGTTATTCACCCATTTCTGGAGAACTTGGTGATATTCTTCTAAATCCTTTGAGAAGATAATTCTCCTGTTGGAAGTTGGCCAGAAACCCTATCTCTGTTGAGGGAAATAAACAGTGTCAACCATTACCCAATGTCACTGTGCCCTCGAGAGCAAGAAGCCTACCACAGGCCCAAGTCATCTTACAGGATGCCAAAAGTCTTGGGACGTGTGGGCTAAGCCAGAGGCAAAAAGCCAATTTAAAAGAAAAGTGGGAGGAAGCCAGAGCCACAGGGAACAAGATAGAAAGAATCCTAGAGACTGAGAAAGGGATCATGTATGAAATTGTATCAAGGTCAGCAAACCCTCATAAACAGCAACAGCTGTGTGCAATGAGTGCCTGCAAAAGGAATCTGTCTTGGATGTTTTCCGTTTGGCCCTCCAGATCTGCTAGCCATGCTTCCCCAGCCTGCTCTGTCACAGTGTGGACTGCATCAGTCAGCTCCTGTCCTCTGGCTTCCCACTGAGTTCAGCCAGTGGGGAGCAGCATTGGAAGACAGAAGGGTAGGAACAAAGCGAGTCTGAATATTAACTTCTCTGCTTCCCTCCTGGTCAGATGACAGCTCTCATCAAGCCATCTTCTCTACACAGCCACTCTCTCCAGGTTTTGCTCACTGCCCTCTTCTCCTTGCTCTTTAAAGGTTGGTGGACTATCTCTGTTCTAGACCCAGAGCATGGTGCCATTCTTTCCTGGTTGCTCTAAACCTTGCCCACACCTTGTAATTAGTCCCTTTACATTGTGGTTTTTATGCTCTTTAGTCATATCATTGGGTTCCTGCTGGGACCGTGACAAATGCAAGAATCAAAATATTCTCTAAAATTCTGAATGATTGACTACGTGGAACTTAGGGCAAATATGGACGAAAGCGAATTAATAACTTCAAAAGCAAGATGAAAGCAAGCAGAATGGAGTGAGTTCAGAGACCTGCTGCCTTCAGTTCAAACATATCCCCATGCTGCTTCCAAGTGGTGACTTCAAATATGTTCATGGGGTGGAGGGTTTACTTCAGAGATGGAAGATATGGACTCATTCACATGAAGGAAGAAAGCAAGACCATTATGTGGGATTGTTCAGGAAAGAGTAGGGGAAGAACAGGTGGAGACAGCTGATGGATTCTCCAGAACATTAGTGTTCCCTGGGCAAGAGGAAGAAAGGCGACTGACAAGTAGTCAAGGAGTGGGAATAAAACAAGGGGAGCAATGGTGGAGAGGGAAGAAGAGGCAGGTTAACAGTGAGAATCAGGACCAGGTCTCCTAAGTGAAACTTACTCACTGGCTACACTTGGGAGGAGACCATTTAAACTTTGCCAGAGCAGTTTCCAAGGAGTGGCACTGAAGACACCAGCTCGTCAGGAGTCCCACACAAGGGAGGAGCTATAGGCAGGGTGTAGAGGCAAGCTTTCAGGCATTTTGGTTGAGAAAAGAACAAGTGAGGCATGACAGTAACGAGAGGGTTAAGAGGAGAAAGGGAGGATGGTTTTAAATGAAAGAAATGTGAACATCTTTCTATACAGAAGGAAGTAAACTCATAGAGAGACTAAATTTCAATCTACAGGAGGACAAAGAGACAGGCTCCAGCAAACTGGACTGGGATAGAAGGGAACTCCTCCTTCATCTATAAAGGCTAAGTGGATATGTGAATGAATCTTCAGGATAAGGAAACTGTCAAGATATTTTATACTTTATGGCCTCAATTTTCTCAAAAGATTAAAAGACCCTGACTTTTTTTTTCTTCTTGTAGTTCTGAGGTTTGAACTCAGGACCTCACAAGTACCAGGCAGGCCATTCTACACTGAGCCACATCCCCAGCCTGGGACACTGGTATATGATGTGAGGAGTGGAAACAGGATTTGGATCTTGAGATTTTACATAGTTACAGAATAAAAAAAGGAGGAACAGCTGAAAGTACTCTGAGGCTGGTCTGGAGTACTTTCCAAGATTTTTATAATTAAAAACTAGGGGCAGGAGTGTGTGGTGCCCAGCATCAGGAAGAAAGAATTCAATAGAAAAGATATAGGTGAGTAGGCCAGGGCAAGATAAAGCATACTCAAACACTCTCCTACTTTTCTCACCATTCTCACCTCCTGCCCAGAAATATATATTCATGAAAGTTAAAAACTATAGGTTTAATTAGAGGAGGGATGAGTAGGGGTGAGTGGACTGCTATTCCCAAGTACCCAGATGTGATCATGTAATATTATATAAAAACCCAACTAAAATAATATAAGCTGGAAGTCAGGAGAATATGAAACTTCATATACCATTTCAATTGTAAACATACACATTTATGCACAGGGTGTCCATCATACTGTGTACTTTCTTCTTTTTCCTTTTTAATTATTTATTTATTGGTGTTGGTGAGAGAACATGGGCCTCACATATGCCAGGTGAGCAATCTATTACTCAGCTATATCACCAGACCTGCATACTTTTAAAATTCAATATATCTCAATGAGATTTATCATTCTTTAGGCCATGTAATAAACCACGATCTTAATATGCCATCATTTTTAAAACAGATTTTTTTTAGTATTATAGTTTTTTATTTTTTTAAGAGAGAGAGAGAGAGAGAGAATTTTTTAATATTTATTTTTTTAGTTTTCGGCGGACACAACATCTTTGTTTGTATGTGGTGCTGAAGATCGAACCCAGGGCACACGCATGCCAGGAGATCGCGCTACCGCTTGAGCCACATCCCCAGCCCCAGATTTTGATTTTGATTAGATACTTTTACTTATATAAAACAGTAGGATTCATTGTGATATAATTGTAATAGTATGAAATATAATTTGCTCTAATTTTGTCCCTCTCCTTGTCATTTTCCCTTCCACTATTCTCTTTACTATACTGATCTTTCTACTATTTACTTATAGCTTTAAAAAAAAAAACTGTTCCTTGTGAATATCCATGATGGGGAGATTCACTGTGGTATATTCATGTATGTACATAGGAAAGTGAGGTCAGGTTTGTTCCACTGTTCTTCCCTTATCCTGTCTCTCCTCCCTCTCCCTCATTCCCTTCCTCTCCTCCACTAATCTTTCTTCTATTTTGATAGAATCCCTTGCCCCTTTTCTTTTCTTTTTTTCCCTTATTTTGAATTAGCTTCTGTATATCAGAGAAAATATTTGATCTTTGATTTTTTGGGTCTGGCTTATTTAACTTAGCATGATGACCTCCAGTTCCATCCTTTTACTGGCAAATGCCATAATTTCATTCTTCTTTATGACTGGGTAATATTTCATTATGTATACACACCACACTTTATCCAAGTATCTGTTGTTGATGGGAACCTAGGTTAGTTCCATAGCTTGGCTATAATGAATTGTGCTGCTATAAACATTGTTGTTGTTTTGGGGGTTGTGTGTGGGTTTGTTTTTTTTTTTTTTTTTTTTTTGTGTGTGTGTGTACCAGGGATTGAACCCAGGAGCATTTAACCATCGATGTGGCTACATCCCTATAGTTTGTTGATTTTAAATATATACCAAGGAGTGGGATAGCTGTGTCATAGGTACTTCCCATCCACAGTTTTTTGAGGAATCTCCCTACTGCTTTCCAGAGTGGTTGCACTAATTTGCAGTCCCACTAACAGTGTATGAGTGTACCTTTTTACCCAAATCCTTGCCAATACTTACTATTAATTATATTCTTGATAATTGCCATTCTAACTAAAGTGAGATGAAATCTCAATGTAGTTTTGATTTGTGTTTCCCTTGATGAACATTTATTATATTGTTATCAATACTTTTTCCTTTTTATGTTATTCCATGTGGCATAAAAAGGGAAAAGTATTGATAACAATCTAATATATATATAGAAAGAGAGATATATATATAGATATATATAAATAGATATAGATAAAATGACATATATGTATGTCATTTTGCATGGAAAAATATATTTATAGGACAAAATTCCTGAAAGTAGAGTGCTAAGAGGAAAGTACATATGCTTTAGTATTGATACTGTACCATTTTCCTCCCCAGGGAAAGCAGAGGAGGTCTGCTTTCCCTGACAATAAAACCATATTTTAATCTTTGCATATCTGATGGGTTTAAAAAGGCGTTGGAATAAATATTAACTTAGTTTTTATTTTTATAGGAGATTGAGCATCTCTTTTTATAATTTGGAGTCATTTATCTTTCCTATTTTGAGATCTATCTGTTCATTGTATTTGCCTATTTTTATATTGAGTAATGTGTCTTTTCTGTTGTTTTTTATGAATTATAACTATATTCATTCAATCCTCATTATTCACGAATTCCATTTTTGTGAATTCATCTACTCACTAAAAGTTATTTGTCATCCTCAAATCAAAACTCTCAGGGACTCTGTCATTCAAAGACTTGCACAGAGCAATAAAAACTTTGAATCACTCCATAAACATATTCCCATGAAGAGGCCATGCTCTGCCTTCTTATATCAGCCCTGACACCAAACAAGTGTCCTTTCCATTGTCTACTTAGTTCCACATTTTCCATATTTTGTGTTTTATATGGATGATTTCTGCTTAAAATATTCCTTAACCTTGGTGCTGAATTGCTAGTTAGTATTCCTAGAAGAAAGAAGGATATAATGTGCCATATGTAAAAAATCTTCAGGCATAAATTGTAGGGCTGTTAGCTATGAATATATTAAATAAGGTGCTTTAAACATAAATACACACACACACAAAAAAAAAAAACAATGTTATATATTGACAGGTTGTGGCCAAAGGCTTTTACAAGAAACTAACCCTTTATTTTCCCTAGCCACAGTATTCAGTATTTGTTAATTTAGTGACTTTATGGGCCATGAATAATTAAATCAACTATATTGGGGCATTTAGCTCTTTATCATAAGAGTGACAATTATTTTGTTCAACTTTTCCATTTGTCTTTTAATTTTGTTTATTGGGGGACAAGAATATATATATTCTTTTATACATATAATTTTATGTGATAAAGTTTATGGAGCTATTTTTATACCTCTGGTTATAGTGATTTAGTTTAAAAGGGATTAGTTAAAAAGTGAAACTGTAGTTTAAATGAATGGCTGGAATTAACACTTGAATCCAGGTGTTACCTGCCATCTGGTCTATGGCCTTCTACCCAAGCAGAAACAAGCTCTCTCCATCTACTCAAATAAAACCCACCAGGTAAAGAGGAAGAGAGATCATATGACTCTTACTTTAAAGAGGAGCAATTAGACTCTCAGGGATACTGTTTCACTCTATCTTTGAAATATTTATTCGAGGATGACATGAGACCATGGTCTCAATTGCAAAAAAATGCATGAAATCTTTTACTGTTATTTCTATAGAATTTACAGTAGGAATATCATTAGATTTTTGGTGTCACATTGAACTTCACCCACGTAGACTATAAGAGTTGTTTTGGGCAATTATGATAAAACATTCCCTTTAATCAGGCTTGGCTTGGGATCAACCCCAAATGAAGGAGGACCCACTAGTTCAGTGAAGAGCATTTTGTTGATCTTCAACTAAGATAGTTCACAAGTCGTATTTTAAGGAATCTGAAAGTGACAAACTAACTCCAAATTGGAAGTCACACTTTCAGCACCTCAGCCTGTCAAAGTTCAGGCAGTGGCTGAACTTCAGACCCTGACAGCAGCAACACCCTTATGCAATGGATTGCCCACAGTTCTTTTCACCAGGAATTTGACTCCAGCAACCGATATCTATCTGTGACCTACATGCAAATTATTCCTGATGACATGGATACTGGACTGTAAAAAGGAGACTAACAAAAGCATCCTGTTTCACAAGCATTCAATTTTACCACCACTGGAGCAGTAATCAGGTCACACCTGTCAGGGCTGGTTAGCCTTATTATGTATCACCTGAATAATGGTATCTTTGAATTTTCAGTGTGTTGGTGATTAATCCCACATTTGTGAGTTTTAGTGCTCGAGAACTACATTTGGAATGCTAAAGTCCTCCCTTCTATTTTTGTCATTGACTATGTCAAAACACTTGTCTTCCAAGAGAAACAAGAGTGCTATATTATCTCTAAGCTCCCACAATTCTATTAGAAAAATTAAGTGGATCTGTTGTTCTTAAAGAGGACAGACAGCCTTGTGAAGAAGTGGATACAGCTAATGTAAAGTTGGAAAATAGATTCTCTGATCTTTCCACCAACCCTCCTCTCTCTGCCAGATAAGAATTGTGCCCCCACCTCTGAATTGTGCCCCCACCTCTCCAATTTCACATGCTGAAGTGCAAATCCCCAATGTGACTATAGTCAGAGATAAGGTTTCCAGGAGGCAATTAAGGTGACATGAGGTCATAGGGTGGTGCCCTAATCTGATAGGATAGGATGGGTGACCTTATAAGAAAAGAAGAGCTCTCCCTTTTTTGTCTCCCTCTCTCCTCCCCCATTTTCCCTTTCTCTAAGTGCATATACCAAAGACAGTCCATGTGAGGACACAGTAAAAGGGCACTGTCTACAAGCCAAAAGAGGGTTTTCCCCAGAACCTGACCATGCTGGCACCCTGACCTTGAACTTCCAGCCTCCAGAAATGTTGCTCAAATCACCCATCTATGATATTTTGTTAGAATCATACAAGTTAAGCATTGCTTCTCCTTAATTTAGGGGTCTGATGCTTTGACAATATTGGTTCCAAAATGTTTCCTGTGCAGCCACACATTTCCTTACACCATGGTACCCACTGTCCTAACCTTTTCTGGTCACTTCTTCTGCCTCCAGTTATCATCAAAATCCCTCCCTTCTGACCATTGCTCCTTTAGAGAACTGTCTTAGTTAGGGCTGCTATAACAGATTAGCATAGACTAGGAGGCTTAACCGACATGCATTTACTTTCTCACTGTTCTGGAAGTTGGAAGTCTGGCATCAGAGTGCCAGCATGGTTGGGGTTCTAGTGAGGGCCTTCTTCCAAGTTTCACCTTGTCCTGGGATTTCCACATGGGGAAAAGAGAGGAGCATCTTCTTAAAAAGGAACTAAATCACATTCGTGATCAGTCCACACTCTTGATCTAATTACCTCAGAGAGGTCCACCTCTAACTACCCTCACATTAGGCTTTCAACATTTGAATGTAGGGAGGGGACACAAACATTCCGTCATTACAGGCACAGTTTTCCTGACTGGGTGGTCTGAGGAAGGATTCCATGCTGCAGTGTTGAAGTCTGGTGATGACTGATGTGTCACATTCATTTCTCTCCCAACTCCTAACTCAGGTACCTAGAGACAAA